>NW_004797461.1:346209-347917 GCF_000002075.1 Aplysia californica | reverse complement strand
ATAGATAGATAGATAGATAGATAGATAGATAGATAGATAGATAGATAGATAGATAAATAGATAGATATAGGCAATTGCTTTGTGAGTATAATGTTATCACATTTTATTTTCAATAAGATCAAGCTCAACAGCACAGACAGATATATAGGCCTATTGTGTTAACGAGGAAATCATTGTGATGGAATCTAACATACGGCGAAAGAAGCAAATACTGCCAATAACTTGTGGACATCGTCTGAAAAGAAAGAGAAAAAACTAACTAACTTGATAATGCCAACAAATACGTCGTTTATCTGTTTCCATAGTTTTTTACTTTTTCTCCTCTGTTCTTTGAAGTGAATCGGTTCTGTCTGAGCCGATGTTTTTCCTTCTCTTACACGATATATCTTTCCCAAATTATGCCACGGAAAATACCCCGATTACGGACTAAACTACGGCACTTTTCAGCCAATTTATTGAATCCGTAGTAGTTCCGACCTCTTCGCTCCACCATCCTTTTACACTCTTTGCAAGACATAGAATCTAAATACGTTATATTTTGATGCTGGGGTCATTTCGAAATGCAGTTACTCATTCTCCTTCCCCCACCCCCTCTCCCTTTTCTCCGCCGTTTTGAAAAATTAGAAACAAAACTCAAGCGCCTCACAGTCTGTTGCGATACGTTTCCTTTCAGTAGGACTACTTTTGACTCTGCAGTATCATCAGACTTCACAGTATCGTCAGGCATCGCAGCTGCCAAGGGTTTTGGAGCCGGGATGAGCTGACAAGCTCTCACCATAAGCATGGCTTCGCTTAACGCCACTCTCTTAAGCCAAAGTCAACATTGTTAAACTCGCATTATGCATTTGGAAGTCCGCTCGCTTCTCCGGTAAGCGGCAAAGCCTGGCCGCACTATGCCAAAGATTTTTGGAGAGACGTCTTATAAATATACAGCAAGTCTTTGGCTTCCTGTTCTTCTTCCCCGGCGCGTGGGGAAGATCTTCAGATGGCGGTTGAAAAGACGGTGGTTGGCTGTAGTTTTCTTTTCAAATTGGAGGGGAAGAGTTTACGATTTTATTATTATAACTTTTTTGGCTTCAGTTTCATTTTATTTCCTTTTCAAGACTAAGTGGGTTGTTTAGAAGACGAGGCTTTTGCTAATATTCAATATTGTCATCAACATAGCAACAACAAACAAAAGAATAATAATTTAATTTTATGCAATAGCAAAATAAGCCACATGGCCACTTGAAAAAGGGGACAGCTGCGGCAGGTCTAGTGAAGACAACATTTGATGGAAACAAAGGCGGACAATGCCATCTCGTAACGAGTAGAAAAAAATCCCAATAAAAAAGCAAACAAATAAACTGATCCATCGTGTAGTTTCAGATTGACTGCGGTTTGAGCACAGATCTACCGCATTGTAGTCACGTGTTTTACCTGCTGAGGTGACAGCAAGCGCGTGGGAGATGGGGGAAGATTTAATAAGACAAAACATGAACGGAAGGTATAATAACAAGGAAGGGGAGAGAAGGCAGGTGCACAGTTTTTAACAAGGTGATTGGGGTGCTGAGTAATGAGACAGTAGACATAATACCAATGCGTTTTAAATGTGCATGCCTTTGACGTGTGTTGTTTGTATGTGTGTGCGTGTGTATGTGTGTGTGTGTGTGTGTGTGTGTGTGTGTGTGTGTGTGTGTGTGTGTTATTTTACCTATTTTTAGACACA
>NW_004797461.1:339267-343075 GCF_000002075.1 Aplysia californica | reverse complement strand
GTTAACTAATAATAATAATAATAATAATAATAATAATAATAATAATAATAATAATAATAATGATAATAATAATGATAATAACGAAACTGGAGAAGAAAACACAGTTTACATAACTGTCATGCCCCATATCAATATTTTCGAAATCATATTTATGTCTGAACAAGACAGGTAGGTGGAGTCTCGGATACGGTATACGAGTATAGGTTTTTGCTCATTAGGTCCAATTTCAATCTGTGTGTTCGTCTAGCCCTTCAGAACGCTCTTTTGGTGTTGTCTTAGCCACGAGAACTGGCAGTAATACCCAGTTTTGTCGCAGATGTTGGAAGTGAAAGTGATTACAGCAGCGGTCGAAGAATTTGGATTTCCCGACATGCTTGGTTTTATATGGGGTTACCTGGCTCATTTTTCTTCCTTTTCTTCTTTTTTTGGGTGGGGATGGGGAGGGGGGGGGGGGGGGGACTGGTACTTCGGCTTAGGGCGATGCCCTCTCCCCCTTCTTCCTCCCCATCCCAATCTCTTTCGAGATTACCGAAGGTCTGCAATTCGAGAGGCATTCTCTATTTAAAATGCATTATAGCGCATTAGTTTTAGGGAACATTTTAGCACAAAACGAGTTTCCATACGGCAAATTCTGTAGCGCGCTCGATAGGATAACAAGTTAAAAAGTTAAGGAACACTAAAAATAAATAATTGATTGTATTTGAGTTCAAGTGGAACATTTTCATTCTACCCTTGAATTCAAATTCTACCTGCACATTCTATCAGGAAACGATACGCTGAAGTTAATAAATCTATGGAACTAGAAAAAAAAAGATTTTTCTTTATTGGGTGTCCACGTATGGGTTGGTATAGTATTGATCTTTTGTGTACCGTTCAATACTGCACGGTTTTCGAGATGGGCCCTTCCTTGACCCATGACCGGATTATTAAATCATTGCTTCTGCAAATGTAAGTGTTTTTATTCTCCCATCGGCACAGTTTAGATCCTTTAAGAGGCAAGCTTCCGACCCTGCCTGTCAGGAACAACTCGGGTTGAGAGGGATACAAGATACAACATCCCAGCAGAAAGACCGAAAAACTCAATTAAAATGTTTTCCCCACTCTGGAATCGAACTCGGTTATCTTGCACGCTATAGCAAAGTGCCCAACTGCAACACCCACAGGCGCCGGAATTAAACTCACTACCCACTTTGTTGTGCGCAGCAGAATAAACGAAAACTTTCACAAAAATAAAGGAACGAAAAAAAAAACCTCTTTGAAAAGGAAGAAACAACTGTGAAAAGTGACATTTATGAACAATATACATAAGTATCTGATAATGTGCAACATAATATTATGAATTTATCAAAGAAAGGTTCATGAGATCAGTTTTAATTTCAAATATCAAAAGTGTAACATTTCATTTCCGTTTATGAAAATAGGAACAACAGATACAGAATTTTTATTTAGAAAATGTTTTTCTAGCCACCAGGTTTATAAAACAACCCGTTGCCTGCATGATAATCCGTTGGTAATTATGAATATAAAAGTGAGAGCTTCATTAGGGTAGGTTCAGAAGGTGTGGGCACTCTGCACGCATTGCGACGAATTGCGCCAGTTGACAGAAAAATAAGTGAAAAGAGTAAACGTAGCAGCCTCCCAGCTAGGTAAAAGAAATGAATATTTTCTTGCAGTGCAAAATGTACCTTCTTGTTATTTGGGGCACTTAAACTTAAATTGATTTCCTTGTATATGCTGCGCAGTTCATGAGTTGACATTTGCACAGTTGAACTTACTTGGCTGGAGAATAGGTATCATCGCAGGCAGTACAATGCCGTAGCTGCTACTACCTCCTCTTCAGGATCCATGAAAAGGTTGGCTCATAGTTCGCTGTGGGTTTATTTGCTGATCATGACAGTTATCAGATAGTTGGATATCTTTCTGGCTTGTCCATGGATGTTGCTGTGTCTCCCCAATCTTCATGAGACGCCAGCTTTCCTCAGTTTATTCATCGTGTGTGATGTGGAGCCTTCATTTTCTCTTCTGTCGTTGAACCATGCTGTCAATGCTGCCACACAGTATGACTGTTGGTAGATCTAATTGCATGGTGTCATCACATAGAAGAACAGTAAAGAACCCTAAGCGGAACTCTCTTCCACCCTCAAAGTGTTTGAAAATTGTTCCTGCTTGGTCATGATACATTTTATTGTTTGTGCTTATTTTCCAACCATGTAATAACTTCTTTCTCGCATTTGGGTTAAAGCTCGAACAAAGGATTTATTTTGGATAAATGCTTAGTTTAAAAAAAAGACTTATTTATCTACCGATAAGAGCAAATCACAATGCTCCTAACTGTAGAGGACAGTTAACACATAGAGCTGATCGCAGTGTTTCTCACAAGCGTTATTAATCTTTTTTGCTTTTAGATCTTAGTAAAAACATTTTGGTTTAAATTCACACACAAAAAAATAACACAGTAACAATGAGACTTGAATTAAAACGAGATTTATCAAGATGTACTTGGAAGTATTGGTGCCCATTGTCCATTGTCGGCCAATATTGGTGCGAAAGAGACAATTTAATTGCTCTGCGTTCATAGTGAGGCTCATACAATTACTGAGTAAAGTTTTATCGGCAATCGTAACAAACGCCAGAGATGCCTTACACAGTGTTATACAGAGTGATACACTTTTAAAACGGCAGAAACGATTTAAAGTTCCAGGTCACAGGCATCAAACCCAAGGCCTGCGCGCCGTATTCGGCCCGGCGAACAATAATTTTATTATATCCCGCCAACGAGAGAATTTTAGGCAGTCCGTTCTGAGACCCTCCATAATGCAAAACCTTACTATACTTAAAAACCAGAACATATTGCCCACAAAAGTTGACAAACACACGGTCTAACAAAATATGCTTCTGAACAAAAATTGGTATGCCTTGATCAGTTATTATTTTAGCTTTTGTCCGCATTAGTTCATGTTATTGTTTAAAGAAAGTTTAGTTTTCCACTTCACAATGAATGTTGATCCCATTCGGTCCACAACCCTAAGTGCGGTTTGAGTTTGGCTCCCTGAGCGATTGAGCTTGACACCTCTGATCTAGGTCGATATGATTCTTGGCATTTACTTGATGCAGATTAGAAAAATCTCCCACATCTTTCTGGAGGTCTGGAAGGTGTTCACATGCTATGCACGCATGAGAAGGTCGAGGAAGCAAGCCTCTTGATGAGCATCTGTTTACATACACGCGTAAACGGGAAAGAAGAAGGAAAGGAAGAAGTAGAAGGAGGTACACAGAGACACATAATATGTTCACTCGAATTCACACGTATTTAGGTCTACTGATTGAAAAGATGCAGGGATGTGTGCACATAAGCGAAGTGGTCAGCACTGAAAATACATACATGAGACTAGGATAAAAAGCGACTGTCTTGTACACTGCTATTACAATGAAATTATTAAACAATGCAAGGGGAGAAATGGGGGCTGCGCTAGGGAACAGCGACTGCCTACGTCATTTTACCGTGGAACAGCGACCGAGGAACAGCGACTAGTATTTTACTGTGTTTCTTTGTTACAGTTTACCTTGATGTAAACGCCTACGGTATCGAATAAAACTGGACCAGACATTTCGTCTCGATTTTTAAGTTAAAAAAATAAATGTAACTGGGTTAACGACTGGCAAAGTTTGTTCACTCACACTGTTGTCATGAGATTTTTTGGTGCTGTTGTTGTTGTTGTTGTTGTTGTTGTTGTTGTTGTTGTTGTTGTTGTTGTTGTTGTTATTGTTGTTGTTGTTGTTGTTGCTGTTGTTGTTATTGTGTGTGTGT
>NW_004797461.1:337353-338474 GCF_000002075.1 Aplysia californica | reverse complement strand
AATATGGCGCCTTTCTCCCTCACTCAACGTCTCGACAACGGCAGGGGTGGGCGGGTCTCCCGTTGTGATGACGACTCCAGCGCCTCCATCCGTTGTTCTTGCCCTAGCCGAGCCGTCAGTGTAGATTTGTACTGTGCGCCAAGCTCTCGTGCTCGACGAACAGCAGCGCTTTGAATCTTGTTGTTTTTGTTGTTACGTTTTGTTTTTAATCACAAAGTCGTTAGTTCCATCTTGATTAAAATGCAAAATGATGCGTTCTTCGTGCGCCTTCTCTTAACAGTTTGTTACTGTAGTCTCTGTATTTAATTGTTCAAAACAATTCGTGGGATCTGTAGGCCCCTAACTTTCAATAGAGACCAAATCGACATACTGTACACTGTACAGTGACAGTGCAGCGTACGGGTGCGTAGGCCTAGCAGTTGTGACGTCAGATGCACAATGCAGTGGGTGACCTCGACACATGACTTCAAATTCAAAATCGACAATTCAAAGGCAAAGGTTGCTTAATTAAGTTAAAAATGTGGCATTACATCAGGTTCCACGTTATCCACTTTGCTTATTTTAATACGCTGATTCCGAAAATTGAATCAGTTTTTAGCTGCGATAATTATTTCTATAAATATGCAAGCAAAGTGTAATTCCCCATGACGGCAAACTTTATAGGGTTTCTGCGTCACAGCTCACCTCTCCCAATTCTGACTGTAAGGGTCAATAATGAGGATAGTTAAAACTCAGAAAGTTGTCCTTCGTTTTTGTGATAAGAATCTACTACATGGTGCAATCTTGATAGAATTATTTACTTTTTATTTTTGCGATCTTCTGAATCCAGCAAGAAAAAGAGTCATCTCCGAGTCATATAGCTAATTTTGATACGCTGTGTCCGAATTTGATGTTATTTTTACGATAGAACATAGCATTCAGTAAGTTTATAAACAAAAAAATTACTGTTGGCGGGCCACACCGATACAATAATCAATACCACCAAAAGTATCACAGTTGCTATGGGGGGGGGCTCTCGTGGCCTAGAGGTTAAGGTGTTGGCCTTTTATTCAAAGGTCCCGGGTTCGAATCCGGGTAGCGACCGAAAAATTTTCTTCTCTAAAATTGTCTCCTTTCACCTC
>NW_004797461.1:334115-335582 GCF_000002075.1 Aplysia californica | reverse complement strand
GAGGGAGGGAGAGAGAGAGAGAGAGAGAGAGAGAGAGAGAGAGAGAGAGAGAGAGAGAGAGAGAGAGAGAAAGCAACACATCGCAAGAGAACAGGTATGTCGCTATCTGATGCAGGTAAATCAACGACAGACATACAGGTACGCCGGGTCAGATGTGTGTTGTCTCACTCTCACCTGTTGCTAGTGATCACAGGCTGCCTTTCTGCTCCATCTGCCTCATCGGAAATGGACGTTTTAAAGATATTAATCCACCTGTTCTCCGTGAGCACAAGAGGACTGTCTATTCTTTTGGCCTTATCGGAAACGGCCTTTTAACTTTGAATTGAATAATAATGATAATAATATGTTTTTATTTTCTTTGACGATATTGTGCTTGATTCGACGAGAGGGAGTGTTATTGCTTCTCGTACTACTTTCAACAACTTCGGACAAATTTCAGGGATTAAAACGGCTGTGGTTCTTGAAGAAGGTGGATCATTCTGTGATTCGTAGAGGAAATTAACGGTTCCTCTTTATCATCGGAAAGAAAGTATTTGTACGGGCGAGTTTCGTCACAGGATTGATCAAGAAGAATGTCATAGCTCTCACACGTATTAAAGTAACCCATGTTGTGTTCTTAGCCAATGGTTTTGGTGTAGTTTTTAAGTTCTTTGTCTAGCTTGAGTTCCGTTTCCAGTTAAAGAAGATACTATAATCGCGTGTTCATTCCTGCTTGACGTGCTACTCACTACACACAGCCCTGACTGACTTACCCAGGTAGAAAGGAAACCGCACGCCTCCTTAATGATCAGGACGGAAGAAAAAAGAAATAATTTCATCCCCATTTCGTTACCTCATGACGACACCAGAGTTCGTTCATTCATTTCTCTAACAGACAGCTGCATGAATAGTTTGAGCTTCATGTTATGAAGTAGCACAGTTGTTTTACGATGACTGAGAGAAATGTGAGTGGGTGGTTGGAGGGCGTCACTCTGTTATTTCTGTCTGTCTGTCTATCTTACCTTTTCCCAGCACTAAATAGCTATTATTGTGTCGGCGTACTTCTCTTTACTCAAACAAACAAACAAGATAAAAGGGATGCAAATTTCTGAGATAAACTGGAATATTCTTCACCATACTTCACGTTAAACCCCCTTTCAGCTCACGTAACACGAATGATAACCATAGTCTGAAGAATGTTTAACTGCTGTGACACGCTAACATCCAATCAAATAAAAAAAACAACCCAACTTAATAAACGATAAGAATTCGTACTGAATTTAGAATCCTTTTCAGCTACTGGACTTTTTGTTATCATGAAATATTGACGCTCACTATGTTCATATGTTCTAGTAAACAACATCTACAACAACAAAAGCAGCAACAATAACAGCACCACCACCACCATCACCACGAACAACATCAACAGCAACATGCTCAACAACAGCAACAACAAACAGAACAAAAAGGCAGTATGTAAGGGGGGGG
>NW_004797461.1:330187-331369 GCF_000002075.1 Aplysia californica | reverse complement strand
GGAGGGGGAGGAGGAGAAGGAGAAGGAAAAGGAGAAGGAAAAGGAGGAGGAGGAAGAGGAGGAGGAGAAGGAGGAGGAGGAGGAGGAGGAGGAGGAGAAGGAAAAGGAGAAGGAGATCTTTAAGATCTGTGACGTTGAAAAGAGAAGTCTCTGAAGGATTTATCTGGAAGAAAAACGCATGGTCAAAGCTTGTGCTTGGAAGGTTTTATACTATACCAGTTACCATTTTTATGAAATGATCGTTTCCAAATAACTTCATTTTACTCATTCAACTGTTTAGAAAAAAACGAAACACTACTGTTCTGAACACTAGTTATAAATTCTATCCTGCGTATGTTGTGAAAAGGTAAAGAAAGATCTTGGCCGTTCTGCGTAGAAGACGCTAGCGCGAATTCCGCGGGAGCTGTATCCCTCTCAGTCTGACATTATAAAAAGCAGCCCGCCCCCTAAATTATAACGAGTATGTCGACGTGGGTACGTAACATAATAAAGACAATCAACCACACTTTTGGGCTTTTTATTAATGACTGACTTGACATGCCTAACCAAAACCTGAGTTTAGACTTAGTTTTTATTAGGTACTACTGTTTGTGGGTAAAAACGTACCATAAAAAAAGAGTGCGATTAATACATTACTTTTCTACGAGACTTACGTTTCTCTGTCGAGAGAATTCGGTACAAATATTATTATGTTTTTTTAAAAAGATATATAAGAATATTATTTTGCTTGCTCCTCTTCAGACCACACATTTTCAGGTTTCTGTTTGAAGTTGGGAGTAATCTATAATCGGCTCACTTTATGACATGTTTACCTTCCCATAACCTTTTACTGGCTACATGCGTCGAGCGTGAATGGGCTGAACATTTAACGACTCAAGCCTTGATAAGCGCTCCAAGTCCAAGTGGGACTATCATACCTGGTATCAGGGAAAGTGCTCTGGGTGTTCTGTTCGCTAAACTTTTATTTTATCACATCAATTCAACTCCACTGTGACTGGTGCTTGATCCCATTTACGACATTTGAGGAAATATTTTTCATGCGGAAAAAGGAGGGGTTTGGGATGTGGTGTAGAGGAGGTTATTATGTTGGTTCATATTTTAGAATTATATTCCATCGCTAATTCATGTGCTATATGTGACTGACGTGTTTGATTGTGTGTGTGTGTGTGTGTGTGTGTGTGT
>NW_004797461.1:327797-330063 GCF_000002075.1 Aplysia californica | reverse complement strand
GTGTGTGTGTGTGTGTGTGTGTGTGTGTGTGTGTGTGTGTGTGTGTGTGTGAATGTACGTGACAAATGTAGTATGTACCTGTGTACACTTGAACATGTACTCGTAAACATGCATATTTATGAAACAAAATATAAAGAAACCACTTCTGCTGTCATTGTGCTCTGTTATAGATTCCGACCGTCGAAGCATGCGTTAAAAAGTAATTGAATAGCTTGCAACTTCTGAGGTATGAGCGTAAAAGGAACGTGAAAAGGGATCATAGAATAATAAACTTTTTTCCTCGTGAGCATTACCTTTGGATCGTGTGAAGAACTGGTTCTTCTCGTACATGTCGCTACCTCAGAATTACAACGCTCTATCTGCTCAGATTTAAGTTTTAAGATATTTGGCGTCAAAGATTTTTGAGTTTCACATCATGTCATGCCTTTTCGAATGCAATTGTTTGAATATCTTGATAACGACTCAGAATGGTCTTACGAACTTGATAAAGCAGTCAGAACATTCGGTTTTTGATCTCATGATCTTAGTAACAAAAAGAATACAGCCATAAATGTCGGACAGAACTTTGTAATTCTAAGTTAGCGATAAAGTAACGTTCTCTTTTGCGTGAAGATTGTCTAGCCGTGCAATGGACAGGCCTTTGACTTCCTGGCAGAGTGCATGAGTTCGATTTATGTAGGATACAGTGGTAATTTTAAGGATAATCTACGTCCGTTTGTAGGGATTTTATAGTCTTCTCAGATTGTGCATGCTAAATGATCTTCTTTTAACTTGTGTCCCCTTTTCGGATGCCTTGTTAATGATCTTACTCGGACCAGAAACTCAATGACTATGTGAATTTTATTTTGGAAATACATTGTACAATAATATTTCAACACGAAGAGGACATAAACGAGATGATATGAATAACAATCATTATATATATATATATATATTATGGTAGTATTTAATTTAATTAATCAATTGCTTTTTTGTCTTCTAATGTTTGTCGACAAATTATACCTCCACCCACAGGCTGTATTACAGGTACGGTACATAGGCCTACCCCTTCCCCACTCTCTTCTCTTGGAGTGCCTCCTATTGTCGTAAGTGTCTGTCAGTGGTGGCCTTAAATGTTTAGAGTCATTGCTCTGATTACCGTTGGATCACAGCTACTATGTAACACACACGGACGAAGGAGTAAATAGTTCGTTCAATATGGCTGCGACTTTACCTGTTGTTTGATCATCCTTGTTTTTCTTTCCCTCTTGAACGTGCACTCTCTATCTGTCTTTCACTCACACACAAATACACACACACACACACACACTCTCTCTCTCCCTTTCTGCCCCCCCTCTCTCTCTCTCTCTCTTTCTCTCTCTCTCTCTCTATCTCACCTGCACCCATGCTCTTTGTGCATATTCATGTTACAGATTCCCCTTGATAACAATACTGTCAAATGATTGGTATAAACGACTGATGAGGTTAAAAAACCGTAACAGTAGAATGTTTACGTCCCAATCGACAAAATGTACGTAATTTTAAAGACCTGCTGTCTCGACCTGCTAACCATGGCCAATCCGGGCACAGAAAGATTCAACATCCCGGCAGGCATACGTGAACGTCACCACGCTGGACTCGAACTCATGTCTTCTTCGTACGACGACATAGTGCCCAAACACTAACCTATAGACGTCAGTTTGATGATGTTATAATACTTTATGTACCTTTTTGCCTATATTCGATTTGAGTGCATGCGTGCGCGCGCGCGCGCGCGCGCGTGTGTGTGTGTGTGTGTGTGTGTGTGTGTGTGTGTGTGTGTGTGTATGTGTGTGTATAATATATATTGTTCACTAGAACCTCGTCTAAGTACCTCATGTCCAAGACAGTCAGTCACCAGTACAAATGACCACTTCCCATTTCTTCTTCTCCCTTTACGAGTTTTTTCTATCTATTAGAGAAAGAGAAAAACAGAAATGGACAAAAGGATAGACAGTCATGGCGAAAGATAGATAGACACACATACAGACAGGCAAGCAGACAGAAGAAAACTCACAACTAGAGAAACACCCACTCAAACAGACAAGTCAGGAGAAAGTAAAGGGGTTGATAGATAAGAATTAAAATACTAACAGAGATAAATCTGGGGCTCACGTGGCCTAGAGGTTAAGGTGTTGGCCTCTCATTCAAAGGTCCCGGGTTCGAATCTGGGTAGCGACCAAAAAATTTTCTTCTCTAAAATTGTCTCCTTTCACCTCCTTTCCTGCTCTCTAGCAATGTTCTGTTG
>NW_004797461.1:325791-327082 GCF_000002075.1 Aplysia californica | reverse complement strand
AAAACATTAACATTTCAAAAACAATCTCCGGCTTCCACATTCCAGCATGTGAACACCAGTGGCCCAAACAGACTTAGTAGAGCAGTCACATTCACCACGTGTGGGCCAGGCACTCTGCGACCCTGTCTCATGTACTTAACTCAATAGTCATCCTTTCTGGCGTTTTATTGGCAAGGTCAATGGTATTATTCTGACCCTTTACCCTTTAAGGACATATCCCAGATAGATCGGCGCCATTACTGGTCATTTTTGTATATTACTTTATGATAAGATTTGTCCAAAACGAGTTAGTATTGATTATTAGATTTTTACACTGATTTAATTTGTGTTGGGGTTTTTTTTTGCCCGTCGGAAGAAAGATGGACCAGGGATGGTGGTCTGTAGAATAATTTTGCCCGTTAAGAAAAAAAACAACCCAACCCAACATCAGCAGAAAAAAGATCAAAATGCTGAGGACCCCAGTCCTGAAATTTTGACCTCTGCTTTTCACTGGTCCCTCATTTTTTGTCTGAAGAAGCCGGCTGTCGTGACGTCGGTGGTCTAGTTGTTAGGCTACCATCCCGTGATCGTGAAGTTTCAGGTTCGTGGGTTTGAGCCTCAGCTCGACGCGACGTTGTGTTGTTTGGGAAAGACACTTAACACGAGTTTTTCATTTAGCTCGTTCCCTTCGGAGATGGACGTTGAACTTTTAAATAACCCAATAGTGTTGACAGGGGCGTTAAACCTCTACCATTTTCAAGGCGACTGCTGGAAGCTGCTTTCCATTTCCCTGTTTTGACTGGTTGAGAATGGTACGAATTTCTGTGATTTTAACAGAGTGGGAAACACGGATGTGCTTGGTATCCCACAGGTTAACTCTTTGAGGAGGGAGAGAAAAAATTAAATATTATGTCCCATCAGCTGATCAAAGTCAAAGTTGCTGTCAATTTTTAAGCATCATACAGGCATGAGAAACACAAACTTGCATTATCATGTAATAGTATGCGTGCTGCTATTTGCCTTTTAAAGTTTCAGATAAAGAAGATAGAATTGAACAATCTGCACGAATAATAAAGGGGAAGATATGCTTATTTTCAGGGGTTGTCATATAACCAGAATGCGCGCCCTCCATGATTATAGATGAAGGGCATGGATGATGAAGGTGGCCGTGCCGATTTTCGAAAGGAAATAATAAATAGTATAATAAACATTCATCGTTGGAGTGAAGGGATATATTATGCAAGAAAGCCTTGTTTTAAAATGGAGATGGGAAGTGTGTGTGTGTGTGTGTGTGTGTGTGTGTGTGTGTGTG
>NW_004797461.1:323788-324989 GCF_000002075.1 Aplysia californica | reverse complement strand
ATAATAATAATAAACTAATAAAAAAGTAAACTGATGCACATATCATTATATAACATTTTCTTTTGTTAAATTATACTGAAAAAGACAAAAACTACAAGACTGATGTTATCACTGTCTTTATCTACTCATTCCAAAGACTAGGTTCCTCTCAATGTATGCCTGTGCTGAAGGGAAGAATCTCCGCGAAATACATTTTCGTGTGGATTAGCAAAACAATGCATTGTAAGGCAATTTTTCATAACCACAAGAGAAATTAAGATACTTTTTTGTCCTACACTTTCTACATTAAGAACGTCACCATCTTTAGAACCCCTCACTCCCTGAATTCTAGGTGTTATTTGTGTACTGTATCAAACCCTGTGCCTTCCACTAGTGGGCCTGTGGGAACGCCAGTCTTCCTAGCCCTTATACCCAGTGCCCATCCGCACGATCGCGTTTTGTTTTCAGGCGACAAGTCGGGCGATCACTCGACCTGACCAGACCCGACCCGATCCCACCCGCAATGGGCACCCAGTATAGCTATTGGTCGAGAATATATAGTACCTCAGTGGTCCAAAGCGGGGTGTCGGAATTATATCAAGGGATCTTAGCGTCGTGTCCGGATCCATTAGTGCTACACTAGACAGAAGATTAACCTCGACACGGAAGAATTCCTCAACGAACCGACTCCGTGAACGGCGGAAAAAACCCACCAGGCTCCTCATTTGATTCCCCTTTACCTTCTTGTGGCTTTCCCACGCAAGCGGCTCACAGGTAGCCTAGAATACACACGTTTCTCTGCCTACAGCTATTACCTGCAGATCGCATTATATGCTTTTTGTGTCTCTAATTCTTTGGGCACAGACGTTACAAAAAGTGATAGGTTTGATCCTGATGTCTAAGCCTGCCCAGTGTTGGTGCATTCATTCATTTTGTCTGTTTGTTTGGGTACAGAGAAGCCTACCAACGCACTAGCGGTCATTTAAAGCAATATATAAAAAGTAAAAGAGACAAACAGTAATGACACTTGGAAATAAACGGATAAGATCTACCAGTGACACCCTCCAAATGCCTGCATGATAGGGTATACTAGCCTGTAACTAGAAATTATATTAGTTTGTCGATTTTAAAAATTGCAGTGGAACGCATTAGCCGAGACAGCATTTGATATTAGGCTATTAATAAATACTCACACATACACACACAAACACACACACACACA
>NW_004797461.1:317519-323484 GCF_000002075.1 Aplysia californica | reverse complement strand
TGGTGGTGGTGGTGGTGTGTGTGTGTGTGCGTGTGTGTATGACTGTGTGTGTGTGCGTGTGTGTGTGTGTGTGTGTGTGTGTGTGTGTGTGTGTGTGTGCTCGCACATTATATATTTACTCTAGTAGACAATCGTATTCCGGGTTCGAGCCTTGGTACGGACATGAATTTTTTTCGCCCTCTCCTGCCCACCCAGCGGTAACTGGTACCTGACTTCGAGTTGGGGAAGTGAAGGCGGCATGGAAAGAAACTGGCCACCCTACCACAATATGCCAAAGGCCTAGAAATTTGTCTCACTAACAAGGCAATCCCCAATGTCCGGATGGGATGCGGGAATAACTTTACTTTAGACAATGGTATTATTTCTTTCTTAGGGCCTATCACAAGCACACCCAACAGTTGTGTATTTCATCTTCTAATATCATATGTCTTAGAACTATCTTTAAAAAATATAAAACAATAGAATTTCTTATTTTCTATTTGCATTTTTTGCCCCCCCCCCCACACCTTTTTTCTTCGAAGAATAGTTTGTCTTTGTGAGGAGGGCAGAGTATGAACCAACGATTTTGGGGAGATTAACGATAAATACTTAACATCCCTATCGACAAACTTTAGATCATTTGTGTTACGTCACCGTGGAATCAGCCGCTCGTGAATTTTGTTTTGCATATTGAATTATTGCTATCATTTTAAAGCTTGTTGATTTTTTTATTTTTTTATTTGGTGAGAAGAAATAAATCTATAATCAAAAGAAGTTAAGAAATTTGCGATTGAAGGAGGTAGGGTGGCCTAGTGTCAAAATGAGAATTAGCGGGGAATTGGCAGTCAAAGTTTAGTGGGATTTCCAAAGATTAAGTGTCCTTGGAAATTGCAAATTTACATGTTTGGGGTTTTGATCAACGTTTTTTCCCAGAAAATTCTACATAGAAATGTGTTTTTAAAAGGGTATAATATAAAGTGTCACGATAAAATAAGAAATCTCAAAAAAATTCATTTACCTTCATTTCACTATTTTGACGAGCGCCTGCTTTTACCACGATGCCTCACATTTAGTCAGGACCGTTCTGAACTTAGTGGGTTTCAGCATCCCGACATACAAACATAGATACTGGATGATATTTCCTTCCAGTCGGGAATCGAAATCAAACCTTCAGCGTGAAACAGCAAAAAGAGCCACATTTTACACCAATGGCGCCGGTGTTTGCAGAACTGAACAATAAAAATAAAGAAACAAAAATAAACGCTGTAGTAAAGAAGGCTATCTGCTTAGATATAGAAAGAATGATAGAAAAAAGAACAACCCGAAACTGTGATAAAAATACGGATTTGATAGAGAACCGGTAAACGAAATTATCTGTTGGATCCAATTTCATAAATTGTTGATTTACTCTAACATAGAATACAGGTATGGAGTTCTGGTTTTTATATCTTCTGTGCTGTATTTTCACCTTTGAGCTTGCTTTGAGATCGTGAGTTATGCTTTTTTTGTGTAGAAATGTGTGGGTGGATTTCCTTTTTCTAGACTGATCTCCATCCGTAGACATTTCATCCGCAGAATAAATGGACAAAATAATAAGTTAAAAAATGCTATCTGGTAAACTTTAGCGCCAGCTGCTTTTCTTTATAGTTCTTATTTGCCTTGTCAAATTATGCTTGTACATATTTAAGGAGTCTGTTTTTCTATGAATTATTGTTATGTCGCCAGAATGCCATCCACTGTGGCGCTGTTAGCAATGGTGTTAACCAACACATCGTAGTTCAAATTTTGAATCCCGGACGGGTCCAATTGGCGCGATTCTTTCTCGCCATGTCTGGAAACCAGTTCCGTCGAAATTAAGATTGTCGAAATAAACACCCTGTGCCCAGTTGGTTGTTAGATTTCGGGAACCTTTGCTGCCCCCCCCCTCCTCTCCCCCCAAACAAACAAACACACACACACACACACACACACACACACACACACACACACACACACACACACACACACACACACCCACACACATGCGCACACTCACACACATCCTCACAGACTGATAATTCAAAGGTATTCCCGCCCCAAATGAAATCAATTCAAATCTAAAAAGCATATTAAATATTAATTAATCCCAATATCAGGTATCCATTTTGGTTCATAGAAATCAGTCAAACCAAACGATAAAATATGCTCAATGTGCTTCGCTTCAAAAGCCAGGTATTTTAAATAAGTGCGTTAAATATAAGATTAAAAAGAAAATGAATTAACCGAAGCATTAAACTTACAGTTTCTGACAATGTTCACCATTCAAACTATTCTGTCTTATCTCCCTTAAATTATGCAAAGCCCAAACAATAAGTTTAAAGTTTATCGGATCAGAAATGGAAAACGATGTGCCCCTTGAGACATACAAGGACGTTCACAATAGACGACGTATATAGGCCTCATCCCTAGAAACCAATTTGGTTTCCTTCTATGATTTCATGTTCGGCTAATCTAGCTAGAACTTCCTTCTACTTGCGCATGTTCTATCCCATATGGCACATTAGGCAACTAAAATGTACTTACTTTTGATTCAGTCTGTGAGGAGAATGGTTTTTCTAGGCCGCCTGCCCTTTGATTATCCGAATTTCGTCATTGCGTTGAGAGCTTGATTTTGCGATAGTTTCCCCTGTTTGATTTTGGTCTTACCAGTTACATGGTATTGCAAAAGGGCATTCTTCGTCGATACCTTTTCTTGCAACAATAGCAGTAAACTTCATGGAGCTTTTTGTGGAGTCTTTATAGAAGCAAGGGTTAAAAGTATCAAGTGCACAACCAACGCGTTTAGTATGGTATAATATTTAGACTCTTAGCCTTGCACGTAAAGAATTCAGTTCCTTTATCGGCAAGATATAATGTCAATTTAAACTCATCTCACTGACAGGATAAAATATTTATTACGTGAAGAGTAAAACCAGCCTACCTTCTGAATAACCTAAATTTTGTCGATGGTGACTGGCCATAGCCAACCCACGTTTTATGGGATCAAAACAGAGAGAGATATTGTTCTTTGAACTATCCTTCCTATACGGGATTAGAACTCACTTCCGAAGCGTGTAAAGCGAACAGCGCTACCATTACACTGCAAACACAATTCAATTATATTGTTCCTTATCGAAAGTTGACCTCTGCATGTGTTCTTATCTTAGTGTGTTCTTGCGAGTATACCTAATACAATGTATATGGTGAAAACTAAATTGATTCTAAAACAAAAAAAATTAGAAGCGACACGCGAGCCCGTCCCCCTTGAAAATATTTCCACCAAAAAATTGAACAAAAGAAGGAGCCTCTGCCTTCTCTCCCGCACAAGACTCTTCCAAAAATCTCACCTTTGTAAAGGATTACACGACCAACACCGTTCAATCCTCCTGGTGCTCTCAACATTTGACGTCTTTGATGTGTTCTTGTCTGTTTTATTTCACTGTTTCACCTCATCGCCCAATGAAAAATACGGGAAAGTCGCAGAGTAGAAAGGGAGAATCTTGCATACCTTATTATAATTGGGTTAACAACATCCGCTTGCAATGGTTGAGACCCCATCTGCCTTACGGAAATAACAGTTTCGAAAATGAATGGGGCCAAAAAAACTCTGTTATTATTTTTGGTATAGTTCTTCTGAGCACAGTGTTCTGATACGTGAACAATTAATCATCCCGCCTTCGAAACTACCACCAAATGTTCGGTAGATAGTTAAACAACAGCCGCAATAACAACAATAACAACAACAACAGCAGCAGCAGCAGTGGCAGCAGCAACAGCAGCAACAGCAGCAACAGCAGCAACAGCAGCAACAGCAGCAACAGCAGCAACAGCAGCAACAGCAGCAACAGCAGCATCAGCAACAGCAATGGCAGCAGCAGTAGTAGTAGTAGTAGCAGCAGCAGCAGCAGCAGCAGCAGCACCAACAGCAGCAGCAGCAGCAGCAGCAGCAGTGGCAACAGCAACAGCAACAGCAACAGGAACTACGGAACACCTACAATAACAACAAAAGCTTAACAGCCAAATCAACAGAAGCAACAACAAAATCGACAACCACAACGAACAAACCACAATAAATGTCAGCAACATCAACTTCAGCAACAAGAAAATTTATGCATTTTAGTGCATAGCTGTAATTTTGTTTCTGCAAAGAGATGTGAGCAGTGATTATGGTTTAGTATAACCGCTCTCTGTGGAGTAGCGGTTCGCCGCTTCGCCGTTTTGCCACTTCGCTGTTTCGCCACTTCGCCTTCGGCCTTCGGGCTTTCTGCTGGGACGCTGTATCTTTCTCAGTCCGGGTTGACCCTGACAGTCGATGTTGAAGTAAAAAACACCTACAATAAAGATGACTTTGTAATGCTGCCATAATGGCACTCCTCTCGCTATATTTGAACTTATATAGCCGCCTGTTCCACCTCCAAAAGCGTACCCTAGATTCTACCTTGTTCCTACCTTAGTTTAACACTTTGTGACATGCAGAGCACATACAATCTTTGGACAAGCTTTTTTTTGCCACATGGTTATGAGTGTCATGAGATTGTATCTGTAACTGCGAAATTGTAAATAGTATTCGGTAGAAGCTAGATAAATAAAAGAGGGGGGAGTGGAAACGAAAGCAGATGATAGAACATTGTTAGAGAGTAGGAAAGTAAATGAAAGGAGAAAAGTTTATAAAAGATAATTTTCCGTCGCTGTCCAGATTCGAACCCGGACCTATTGAATGAGAAGCAAATACCGTAACCCCTCGCCCACGATAGCCCCGACTGGGACATTGACAAACGGGTCTTCGTGAAGATTTATACTGTATGCAGTAGGCGTTATTGAGTCTCAGAAACAAGGTTTATTGTTCTTACGCACATCTGGCCATTGCTGTTTTTAGTAATGAATGAACCCCCCCCCCCCGAAAAAAGTAAAATAAGAATAAAAATAATGAAACCGTTTGTACTTAAGCTTTTGGTTTTCACAATACCCGATTTTTGTAACATTAAACTGACACTCATTAGTACAATACTTAATGTCATGATATAAAACAAACATTAAGATACAGGTGAAAGTTAAAAACAAAAAATGTACCGTAACTATTGTGATTTAACAACTCACAGGCTACTTTTTGAGAAAATCGTTTCGCGTTGTGACGTTTCTAAAATGACCATAGAAGAAGAGTGACAGGGCTGAAAGATTACACCGTCCAGCTTGACCCACTCTGATGGTTCCTCACTTCTTCGCATCATCACGACATTCGTCAAACCATGCCCCAGGCAGTCGCCACACGATTACACACACTCTGTGGCGTGCACCTAGTTGTGCGTCTTTGACCACCGTCTCCAACATCGGGATTCCCCGCAACGTTCTGTTTGGTGCACCATGCCGTCTGTTGGTCGCTTGTTCGGAGAACTGTCTACATCGAGCCACGGGTCGGGTCGACGTCATAGTTTGAGTCTGAGACGAGGGTCCGCTGTAGGAGAGAGTCTTGAGCATACCATCCATCTGACGTCACAGTCCTCCACTCCCAGTGCATACGAAGGGGCCAGTAGCGGCGACGACTTCGGCCCTCAAATGTGAGTATCTTCTGCACTGACTGCTAATCCCTCACGGGTGCTGTTCACACTGGGGAGGGGGAGGGAAGGAGAGGGAGGGGGGAGAGGGGAAGGAGAGGAAGAGGGAGAGGGGGAAGGAGAGGAAAAGGGAGAAATACTCAGAGTGCAAGGAGAAAGAAGCGAAGTCGTGTACTTTTTAAATTTGGATAAACTATCAAAGAAATAATGACTAATCAGTGTATCACGCACATCACTCTCACTGCTATGCCTGCTTGCTCTACACACATTTTAATTTTGTCTTTTTTATAATGAGAAACCATAGATGTAATACAAAAATCAGGTTGATGGTTGTAGCAAGCAGGGACTGTGTGGTTTAGAGGAGGGAAGGGGCAAGGAGGGATGTTATAGTTTAAAGGTTTAGGCTTCAAAAAAAG
>NW_004797461.1:312080-315108 GCF_000002075.1 Aplysia californica | reverse complement strand
TTCTGTCTGTCTGTCTGTCTGTCTGTCTGTCTGTCTGTCTGTCTGTCTGTCTGTCTGTCTGTCTGTCTGTCTGACTATTCATGCACACAAAAACACAAACGATATATACAAGCACGCGTATAGACAAAAAATTCTGTAAAAAGAAAATAATTAGATTTACTTTTGATGAACAAAGCTTCAGCTAACCTCCTTTCACAATGTTTTTCAAATAGTTCACAAAAGTTCTTTGTTGAACAAATAAAGAGCAAATCAGACATATATTTACATATTTCACAGTTCACGATCTACCAACGATTACCATCTCACTCCTCGTCGGCCTCACAGAATCAGGCACGGGACCTCGTTAATCCAAGTACGAGTGTTCCCAAATGTGAACGAAGTGAAAAGAAATGAACAAAATGAATAGAAACAAAATAAGAGAAATAAAGCAAAATCGATAAAGTCAAGCATAACGGTGGGAATAAAATTAATATAAAAAAGTAAGCTCTATTATTTTTACCGTTCCTCCCAAACCGCCAAAGTGCATAAATGCAAATTTTGCTTTTGAAACACAGCCGCTGTCATCAAAATGATGTAATAATTAAACCATAGTCATTTATAAATTATGCAACTGTTCTGTTCAAGTAACCTGTTCGCCACATTTTGCTAAAATCTTCTGTTTTACTTTTCCGTGGCCGGAGATCTTTCTACACCGCCTACTACATGTTTTGTCTTTTCGATGCGATGTGAGAATAGGAATGTGAATATTAACATCAAGAAGATATTATTAGTAATGGAGAAATATTTTTTTTGGTAAGTGTTTTATGGCGCTCTGCATAAGGTCATATGAGCGCGAGGGACACACTAAACGTTTTCAGTAGGTAGAACATTTTGAATTTTGCAAGGGTAGCGACCGAAGCCTATTCTTATCGATTTTAGACCACTAAGGGGTCTTTAACGTGCGCAACTTGCACACAGGCCCTCCAAGATTTTTCACCCTTGTCCGAGAAGGCTGGGTGTAGATCTTTCCTACCAGAAGATCAGGGGTATGACTGCTGAAAGACAGCAGTAAGAAGGAGCCAAGGAGTAGTAGTAGAAAGGCTGCAGAAATAGCCAGGCGCCCAGAGGAAGCGCAAAGGAGGTGAAGGGGTGGGGGCAGAAAGAGGACACGAAAGCAGACGACAGAACATTGCTAGAGAGTAGAAGAGGAGGTGAAAGGATAACATTTTAGCGAAGAAAATGTTTCGATTGCAACCCGGATTCGAACCCGGGACCTTAGAATGAGAGGCCAGCACCTTAACCTCTAGGCCATGAGAGCCCCCTAATAACAGCCTGATCCTCACATCGAAAAGATAGTAATAATATGTAATAGAGAAAAATCTGCGGCCACAAGAAAGCACAACAGTCGGTTTTAGTTTTAGTTTTAGCAAAATGTGGCTTACCGGTTTCTTGAACTTGAACTGAACCGTCGAATGGCATTGTTCTGTTTTTAGTGGAAAACTTACGTGTACGAAAAGTGTCAGTGACTCACTTCCAACATTTAACTACTCTCACTTTTTGACATTTTAATCACCACAATTAGGTGTAGATCTATCTGGGTTTTTTTTTGACGCGTTGTTGTATTAAAGGATTTAAAAAAATATGCTCAATTTTTATAAACACGTTTAATTTTTTGTTCAACTGAAGCTGCGCTGCTGAATAAGCAGTATTTATGACTACATTACGTATTTATAGATCTATAAAAGGATGAGTAATCATCTTTCCGTCTTTTGTTTTACTGGGGTTTTTTTGGGGGCCATATCCTTTGGGAAACTATCAGAGCCGTGCACTTTTGAGAAAAAAACCCTATTAAAGCCGCGCACTTTTGACAATATCGATACATGTACATTCATTGTACAACTAGATTGCCAATTCCATCTAACAGTTACAGTCCCGTTGATAAAATAACCCCATCCAAATATATTTTTCTTTCTGAAGATTAAGCGACTTTCAGACCAATGTTAATTTGAAACTAAAACACACAAACCGAACAGATATGCACTATCAAGAAAGAGGAAGGGAGAACGTGTTATACGCAAATGTACGCACATGGCCAAGTCTCACAACGTCAACGTTTATCCTAAATGAGCAAGAAAATGCTGCCCAAACATTTTGAAGACCGCCCCTGTCCCGTAGATGTATTTTCATACCTGAAAAGACAAAACAGTAAAAAAAAATAATCTAATTAATGTATGTTTGTTCTTATCCCTATAGAACACAGAGGGTACTTACTTAGAGTGTTGGATGGTACTGGTTTTAGCATTCAGCAATCTAATTATATCGATATCATCAAAAAGTGCACGGCTCTGTTAGTGGGCGGCTTTGATAGTTTTTGTTTTTTTCAAAAGTGCGCGCCTCTGATGCTCTCCCTATCCTTTGACACTGACATTTGAAGTACATGTATAAAACCAGACTTGAAGAATTAATTATGTAGAACACATGAGATTAAAAGAAAATACCGTGCAGTCCGCTTTAACCAAACACGGTCAATCTGAAAACAGCAGTAAACAAAAAGAAAATGGAGTCCCCTGTTTTTTCATCGCTATTTAAAATATTTAAAGCCCCCCCCCCACACACACACACGCACACAAAGAATTCAACAGCAATACACAAAAAGACAAGAAAAAAGAAAAAACAAAACAAAACCACGGCTAAACAGAAAAAAATCTGATGGCCTCGCAGAATCTGGTTTAAACCCAGGACCTCAGAATGATGATAACCTCTTATGGTTCAAGCGGGCGCTACTTCATACTAAACCCGTGCTAGCATGGATAAGCCACGTTGAATTTTTCTGAATCAGAGACTTGATCATTGAGGGAAAAACATGTTGACAAAGCCAATCTACCAGGCACTGGTTCTAGTAGTCTGGTGTAGTAAGGTACGTGTGTTTGTCTGCGATCGGTGTTTGTATCAATGTGAAGGAATATCCCTGTATGCGCATCATTTTGTGTTAATGTGTGTGCGTGTGTGCGTGTGTGTGTGTGTGTGTATGAGTGTGTGTGTGTGTGTG
>NW_004797461.1:310569-311670 GCF_000002075.1 Aplysia californica | reverse complement strand
CAGACAGACAGACAGACAGACAGACAGACAGACAGACAGACAGACAGACAGACAGGCAGGCAGGCACACAGACAGCCGAAAGACACACATACACAGACAAATATAGAGAAAGAGACAGAAATAGAGACAAATGAGCGTCAGAGTGGAAGAGAGAAAGAGCGAAAGGAAAAGAGATTTATTTATAATAAAAAAGAGTAACAACAAAACACTGCGAAATAGTGCCTCTTGGAAACGAGGAACCCTCCAAGGTTTTACTTTGTTAAGAAATGACACTTAAACTTATTACTCACTGTCCTGATACAGGCAGATGCTTCGCCTTTTCTAGAAACGTCTGTTTAATGACTTAGTTTCAGCTTCTAACCGCCCATCATCAAAGTTATGAGTCTGAGAAAGCATTTAAGTGCTCTTCAAATCCCAGACTTGGCACGTCCAACCCCATCTCGTTGTCTCAAATGCTTCCTTGCATTGTTGCTCTGAAAATGTTGCCAAACTGTTTATGAGAAGGACGCACGTGCGTGTTGTTTGGCGTACTTTTTAAAAATTTTATTTCGGCAGACACACACACTTTGTCTGTCGGGAGCTCTGAACATCACATTTTCCTTTGAATTGCATAATGGAAAGCACTGGAAAGCATTAAAACGAAAAGCACTCACTGCTGCTAGGCTTCCATTTAAAAAAATGACAGTCGTATTCTTTACCAGAATGATTCTGTGGTAATTCACCTCGTTCGAGGCATATTTCAGTGTCGCCCTTGCTGTTGTCATCAATTTGCCAAAAGGTGCTAATTACGGAATGTGCTGAATGGAGTTGAGGATTGATTTTTTTGCTCTCTAAAGAACTGTTGTTTTTATGTTTTGGCTTCGATTGCTCGTCGCTGAAGGATATTGTTACTCCTCTGGGTAACAGAAGACGCGTTTTTTTTACTTCATATTAATTGTATGCACTTGATGTATGGGGGGCAAGGATAGAGGTTGGGAGAGAGACAAGAACAGAGATGGGGAGTAACAGAGAGGCAGGGAGAGACAGAGAAAGAGAGAGGAAGAGACAGAGAGAGAGGGAGAGAGAAAAAGAGAGAGGGGGAAGAGATAGACAGACAGATAT
>NW_004797461.1:307420-308623 GCF_000002075.1 Aplysia californica | reverse complement strand
ACACACACACATACACACACACACTCGCACGCACACACACACATACATAATAAATCTTTTATGTACCACACATTAACTACACTTCGAGAGCTAAAACACTATTTCTATGCATGCCTAGACACCGTCTACCTTCAAAACTCACTTTTGGCTCCAAGCCTGGCTTGGCACGACGCGAGCTTCGCCGAGACAGCAACTAGACCTTGATTGAATTATTCTCTACGAAGGCTTACGTAACCTGCATTTCCATTACAAATTCCTGAAATTTCCCAAACATACAACGTGTTTAGTTTTTAGGTTTTCTCAACTTGTTGTGTATCATTTACAGCAGCGTTCTTCTTTTGTCTTGGGTACATTTCCATGCATGTCCCTGGCGATTGTATTTACCTTCGTCCGACGTATAGTCGCCACTTAATCGACAAATCGGATCTGCTTGATCGTGTCAATTAAGATTAAAAAAAAAAAAATACTGAACCTTAAAATGATTGTAAATGTGCTTTTTTTTTTTTACCATAGTCGATACAATTTACACCATTGAGGCAACAGGTTTTTTCGACACTGTCTGCCAGGATCAGCTTTGAACAAGTGTGATACAGCAGATTCAAATTTGCAACAACCCAAAGCAAATCTGACCAGAACGAACCTGCTCACTCTCTCCTTTTACCGTCAGGTACATAAGGCGGAGAGCAGTTGACGCCACGATTGCCTGTCCCTGGCCACTGCCCCCAATCTTGGCACAACTGAGCCCTGGGAGATTGTCTCATCCCTGATTACGCCTCTGTAACTTCCAGTTTGTCTACCTCTGTTTTCCAGTTGGTTTCCAATACCATGTCAGATAGGGTAATCCTGTCTTCGGCATTCTTAAAACCTGTTGTCCTAAATATCACCACCTTCTCCTTTTTATGGTCATTTAGGTATTTTAATTCCAGTGTTTTCCAAGGCGTCATGGTTTGAAATAAATTACTTCCATTTTACTAGTGAGATTCTTGGTGAACAATTTGTTCTTTAACTTTTAAAGTTTTGTTGAATTGTTGCTTTTATTTGAGCTTTTCATAGCTCTGAACCATAATCAGTTCCAGAATGAACAGTTCCTACTATATAAGTATTTAAGATTTTGCAAAAATCGAGAAGTTTTCGGACAAGGGTTCTCCTACTTTACAAAATAATCTATCTATCTATCTATCTATCTATCTATCTATCTATCTC
>NW_004797461.1:304827-306218 GCF_000002075.1 Aplysia californica | reverse complement strand
CATCAAAATGGCACCATAATGTAGCTTAAAGTTTGTCAACGGTATTTACCCTGATATGACAGCAAGGCAACATAGAGGGGTCACCAAAACTACAAAGACAAATAACAACCACCAAAACGTACATTTCCAGCCCAGTATTATCCGAACAAAAACCAAATGCCTAGCTGGAAAGGAATTTCACGCACCGCTGTGATCCAGAGGAGCTTCTCTAAGCGGAAGTGACGCAGCTCTGGAAGTACACTAAAGGGATAATTCAGTTGGGAATTTCCGTTTCTGCGGGTATTCCTGCCATCTCCAGCCAACAGCATGCCTTCCATGGCTGGCCTCTTCGGAGATCTGTCTTCAGGCTACAGCACTAGTCGACGTCACAGTCTGCGCAGGGGGTCCGAGGTCGGCGAACGGCTGCAGCACACGATACAGCTGACGTCACAGTCCACCACGCCCAGTGCGCACGATTCCGGGGGAAACGACTTCGGATTCGATATGTGAGTAACGTCCCTTTTGTCTTCGATCCTCAGTCGCTCAGTTGATTTTTTCTGTCGGATAGAACCTAATAACTGCCAGTTAGACTTAACTATCTGTGTCTGTCGGTCTGTTTGCATGTATGTGTATTTTAGCGTGGTATTGGTTGTGGGTTTGCCCCCCACCGATAAAAAGGAAAAAAAAAAAGTAAAAGTTCTTGTTGTCTTAGCCCATGTCAGCCTTTTCCACCACAAGCTTTTCCCTATTTTCTGTATTACGTTCTGGTCGAACTTCTTCTTCGCTCTTATACTGATTCAATTCCGCTTTTTTCCCCCACTCTCTCCATATCTCTTTACTCGTTTAGACTTACAAGTTTTTTTTACATGCTTTTCCCAATTTTTCCTTTGTGTCTGTCTTCTTCATAATACAATGTTTTATGACTCTTTCTTTAAACTCAACCATGCAATTAATACACCCGACCGCAGTTTTTCCCTGTCATTCCAAAGCACACCCGAAGCGTAACCATTTGTGAGATATCGTGGTGAAATCAGGCGCTCGTCAAAATAATGAAATCGAAGAAACCGGCATTCTTCCTCCGGTTTCATAATGTTAAAAAATCGATTTTTTGGCTCAACACCCTGAACGTCCATTTAAAAAACATATTTCTGTGTTGGTTTTTAATTTAAAACCGCTGATTAAAGGCGCAAATACGTATATTTTCAGTTTCCAAGGACTCTTAAACTATGGAATTCACCAAACTTTGGCAATCATTTTCTCGCTAATTTTACTTCTGAAGCCATGCGAGCCCCACCTCCTTCAACTACAAAAATCTCGACTTCCATTCAATCAAAGATAGTACAAGACAAGATGGGCCACTTCTCTCTTTGAGCCAATTAAAAAAGTGTCCTCAAAATTTGGTGGCGCCCTCT
>NW_004797461.1:302954-304462 GCF_000002075.1 Aplysia californica | reverse complement strand
GAACTGCAGTCGATCTGCGCACGCAAGGAGGTGCTATTCCTATTCTTCTTCTGGAAAAACGAAAGAGAGCTTCAAAACAGACTGTAGCGCCATCTGAAGCAAAGAGCATACTTCCTGCGGACACTTTTTAGGCTGAGTGGCCCATCTTGTTATGTACTATCTTTGATTCAATCTAAAGAAATACAAATATTCAAGCCTTATGAGGATATCAATAACTCCACATGCCCAAAAATTGACGAGCGTCAGATTTCACTGCATCGTGACACATTTTTTCAACGACTACGAAATTCCACATACAGCAGAGTGAGGAAAACAGACTAGTTACTACCTGTGGAAAAATCGACAGAAAATCTCAGATTTTCAGAAATTTAAAAATGAGAAAATGGAAACAATAATAAAAGAAAGAACATTTTAAGAACATACTTGATAAAGCAGACTTTACCTCGCACGTCGTAACAAAATTTTAGCGAATGCAGGTGCAGCGAAAGTTTAAGTTTAAGGTAGTTAAAAATAAAAATGAGGTTGGGGACACTGAAGGAAGGGAAATGGAGACTGAGATAACCTTGGGGAGAGGGGGGAGGGGATAAAACGCTCAGATAATAATGTCGTACATGGCAACAAGAGGGAGGGGTGGAGAGAGAGAGAGACAGACAGACACACACTCACGCACACACACACACACACACACACACACATAGAGAGAGAGAGAGAAAGAGAGAGAGAGAGAGAGAGGGAGAGAGAGAGAGAGAGGGAGAGAGACAGAGGAGAGAGACAAAGAGAAATAAATAGAGAGAGAGAAAGAGGGAGAAATAAAGAGAGAGATAGAAAGAGAGAGAGAGAGGGGGGGTGTGGTAGAGTGAGAATAGAGAGAAGAACAAACGGAGAGAGAATGGGATAAACTAGAGAGAAGAACAGAAAAATAAATAAAGAGATAGATAGATAAATAGGTAGAGGGAGAGAAAGAAAGAAAGAAAAAGAGCAAAAGAGAGCGCGAGAAAGAGAGAGATTTCAGAAGAGAGAAGGACAGAGAGAGGAGGAAAAAGAAACAGAGAGAGAGCATTAGAGAGAGAGAGAGAGAGAGAGAGAGAGAGAGAGAGAGAGAGAGAGAGAGACAGAAAGAGAGAGAGAGAGAGATACAAAGAGAGCGGAAGGTATCACCAGCGTCTCATTTTCGTAGCTTGTAGCCATTTTCCGAATTTTAGGCTGAGCATTTTTCAAAGGCCGAATCAATACACAAAATGTCATAAGCTTCAAATTTTCCCATAATTCCGAAACAGTTCTGTCAACTGCTGTCATGAATTTTACCATCACTCATCCGCACAGTGCCTTCAGCTATTCACCAGTCTAATGTATATTCAGATGCTTGAGTCGGATGATACAAATTCAAGTAAAAGCAGCATGCTCACTTTGTTCGACACCTGGAAATAGTGCGTGAGATATTTTATTATATATTCTTTTTAACAAATCTCGCTCTATTATGCTCTTGGCGAGAGTATGCTTGGACTCCC
>NW_004797461.1:298150-301943 GCF_000002075.1 Aplysia californica | reverse complement strand
ACACACACACACTTAAGCACACACACACACACACACACACTCACACACACACACACACACACATATCGTTATGATGCAAGCCCATAGAAGTACACAACGTAACATACACAGTGTGATCCGTAGGTTAACAAAATACGTTAATAGATAATACATGGGTTGTTGTTGGTGGGGTTGTTTGTTTGAGTGGGCGTAGAAGAGTTTTGGCGAATTTATGGTCCCAGTGGACGAGAGCGACTGTAAGTGAGCGGTGGTTTCACCTGCTTATTGTTTCTCCTCAGGAATCACGCCACTAAAAAAATATATGAAAAGGAAGACGCTTTGAGGCAAAGGGAATTTGAGCTACCTATTATTAACTCTTGAAAAGAATTTCATTATTACTCTTCAAATTTGAATTATATGTAAACTTTAAATTTTTTTTATTTACTTAGAAAGGTTGAATTAACTGCAAAATTTAGAGGAATCTAATCTATTCTCAAGGTAACAAATATTATTGACAGTACTGACCATCTAAAATTATTAAACAAATTATATTTTTGGAAGTACCGCGATACCTAATTTCCTACACATGGACAGTCGCAGATCTATGATAGTCAAGCCAACTCTAGCGGCCACCTGTATGATAGTCAGCTGTACACACGACCATTTACATTTACTTCCTCGCTGTTTTTGTTTGTTTTGTTTTTACATTATAATGACATTGTTTAAGACGTCTACCTGACTATACTGCCACTTTTTTCCTCGACAATAGGTGACTGTTTTAGATAATTTCAACTTTTTTTTCTATAAGTTGGAGTCCATTTTGTGGTCATACAATTGCGCCTGCAACTTTTGAGATCAGTGCTTTGCTCCCCAAAATAATGTATCAAAATCATTTTTTTTTTAATTCACCAAAAGTAAAAGAAAAAAAAAAAAGAAGAAAAAGTGTTGTGTATAACCTTACCTCCTGTTTTATTGTGGGAGTGGGGCACTACGCCAGGTGGATATCGGGGTGAGTACTTTGAGAGGAAAGCACATGTGCTTTCAGAAACTTTGCGTCGGTGACTTAATCTATGGAGATAAGACAGCTGCTTGTTTATGATTTGTTGGAGGCGAAGTTTTCTGGGTTCAGGATAAACACGATTAAGGGAAGGAGTACTTGGAAGCCTATCTATCTATCTATCTATCTATCTATCTATCTATCTATCTATCTATCTATCTATATATCTATCTATCTATCTATCTATCTATCCTGACCCTCTTTGTATATAGTATGGCCTGTTGGAAAGATAACTGAATCAAGAGGCTCGATATTTGGATCTAACAAGCGATGTCCCAGATGGTCCACGGTTATTTTATACACACAGCTTCGGTCTTACTCTGTTTTTCAGTTGGACTGTTTTACACAAAGGTTCCGGATTGATTCATTGACTCTATTTTGGTCTGGCTCATTTTCTCCACTGTCCAGGACATCATAAATATTCGGAGGTTATTAGGGTCATGTTATGACAAGCAACAGGTGCTTGAAAAGACGAATTGTGCTCTAAACAGGGATTTCTTTTTTAAATGTAGGTATTATCCGACTTTAATGACACACCTTAGATTATTTAGGAGGAAAACTTCGATCCTGAATGTCAGGGCCAACCCTTGGTGTGAGGAAAACAACATCTCGGCAAAAAGACATAGATATTAAACATAACTTATATTATCACCCAAAAGTGGAACTAGTGTATTCTGCGTGCGACAGTCGTCGTTGGCTGACTTATTATTCTTGAAAGAGATGGGTAATCCTGGGTTAGGAGTGGGGAGGGGGAAGGAAGGGTGTTGGGGAATTTTGGTGGGGCGAGGGAAGTTGTTAGTGAGCGTTGGGGTGGGGTCAGAGTGAAAAAGCGGGGAGTAGAAAGGGGTGTGGGGTGGTTCGGGGATAGATAGAACATTTATTTTGAGATACTTGAATACATAATGCAAACTTGATATTGTGGTTGAAGTCAAAACAGGTTTACTGCCCACTTCAGCACTCGAAGGTTATATAAGATGCGAGATTTCCGAATGTGACGACATCTTCGTTTAGACCCAGCCAAGTGGATGGTGAGCCTTGAAGACGTCCCTAACAATACAAGTTCAAAAACGCTCTATTGGTGAATCGAAAGCAGTCTATCCCTACCGACCTCATTCCAGCCTGAAATTAACTGCAGTAACAGCGCGCTTTGATAACAATAAGACAGGTTATGATTCCCAGTATATTATGAAAGCTCAATGCAGATATCTTGGGAGTCTATTTGATGATAACGACTTTCAAAAAATGTATGTTAATGTAATGAGCCATCCAAACAAGACTAATTAAATGTTTTGTATATTGCCAGTTATTGTTTTATGTATATGTGACAATCTCTAAGCTATAAAATTTGATCTATCTTTAAAATATGCCTGATCTTTGTTAACTGTTTTGTTCTTAATTGGGGGTAGGCTATTTTTAAAAATATATCTGAAGCTTAAAATGATTCGTTTCAAGATTGTATTCATCATTGAAAATAATAAATTTGCTATGCTGCAGAAAACGCGGAGTAAAATAACAAAACATTGACATCTTTTGTGAACACCAATAAAATAAGGAGCCCCTGCCACTAACGGACTGATATACATATAGGCATGAACTCATGCATACAAACATACTCACACACGCACACACATACACACACACACACACACACATGCACACCAACACAAAGAATCTCACATAAGCGCTCACGGACACACGTCCAAAGGTTGAAAAATCACACTATCGAATTTTGTGGTAACCAAAAATTGTTAATGTTTGTTAGGGTCTCGTCTCTTTGTTAGCAACATCATCATTGTTTCTCTTGGTGGGTGGTTGGCGGGTGCTCTGGGGTGGTTTGCTCCTTTTTTCCTATCAAACATCTGTCGTCCTTATCTAAGCTCCTTTTTGTGTAGGTTACTCTCTCGTAACACATAATCTATTCTTCGGCACTTATATGACCTTATTGTGTTGCAAGTGCCGTAAAACTCTTACTAAAACTAAAACTGTTTCTCTTGCGCAACAAACTCGATGCCATACTGACCTGGTATCATCATATCCACTAACTCAGGTCGTAGATTGTTGACACGACAAAACCAATCAATGCGAAGTTCATAACATTGTCAATGAAATGCCAACGTGGACGTAATTAAAATACTTCTTATTACAATAAGGTAGTCACATTTCAATTTGTTTAAATGCAAGCTGAAAGACGATTTTAAAAGTGAAATACCCAGGGAAATTTTACGTTGTTTTTATTTATTTATCCTTAAAAAATTTTTTTTTTTTACATGATTTGTATTTTATTCTTTATGTTTTACTTCGTGGATTTTCACATTATGAGCGAGACGAGGGAGTGAGATGTTTTATAACTCCCCAATTAGCGAGAATTGTGTTAAGGGCTACTTTGTTACACATAGCATAGTCGTGTCTGTACGGTACTATGATTTAATTTGTATCTTAAGCCGAAATCCTCCTGGTTTCATTCATATTATGGTATAATGACACTCTGATCTTGATTATCAACAAACACGATTTGAGGAAATTATAATATATATCATTTGCCTAGCACAAACCCCCGTTCAACAGCAAGCTCTATGCGTTTTGCATTCTATATTATTACCCAGCAGACCCAATAGCATTCTGAAACAATCTTAACCTCCTGGAAAGCCTACAGTGCAAGCTACCATTTAATATTGGCACTAAAAAACTGACAAGATATTTGGCTGTCTATGGCCGGTACCATTCTCAAGTGGGTGAAGGTACTTACATTTCTTCATA
>NW_004797461.1:290650-293150 GCF_000002075.1 Aplysia californica | reverse complement strand
AGATATATAATATAATATATATAATATATATATACGGTATATATACATGTAAAGAAAGCGACAGAGGGAGAGGGAGGGAGAGAGAGAGAGAAAGAAGGGAGAAAGAGAATGGAAGGGGAGAAGGGGAGAGAGAAAGAAAGAAAGAGAGAGAACCCGCGCGAGAGAGAGAGAGAGAGAGAGAGAGAGAGAGAGAGAGAGAGAGAGAGAGAGAGAGAGAGAGGAGGGGGGTGGGGTGGGGGAGAAAGGGGGATAGGGAGGGAAAGAGAAGGGAAGATAGAAAGAAAGAGTCAAAGAGGAGGGTAAAAAAAAAAGGAAACAAAAAACCTGATCATGTTTTCCCAGCACTGCATGACCTTTACCGGGCGTGTACTGTTCTCCCTTAATCACTTCAGCATCCACAAACAAATACAGGTAACCCCATAAACAACTACCAGCTGCTAAACGAGAGCTTGGTTATCAATGAACCACTCGCCAAACGAGACGCAAAGAGCAGAAGCCTTTGAATCTCTATCTACCCACTGACTTTTAGTCTCTGGGTGGTTTTATTTTAATCCGTCCGACACGCGCAAACAAACACAGGTACCTCTGTAAATAAGTTCCACCTGTCATAAGCGAGCAACTTTATCAGAACAGCAGTCACCAAGCGAGACAGAACGAACGATTCCCTCTCGATTTGCATCATTTTGCTGACTGCAATATTAAGTCAACGCAATGTACCCGAGAGGTAGTAGGAATAGTTGTAGTTGTATAGGTTTTCATGTAACGCCCTCATCAAGACTAAAAGGTTATTTAATTAAGAGGCCGAATTTAACGTCCATCTCCGATAGGCCCTAGTCAAGAAGGTGGAGAGCCTTGAAAACTCGCTAAACATTCCAAGTTCATGAACATCCCTCTGGGGATTCGAACTGAGGCCACCCGCTAGTCAGTCCAGCATGAAATAAACCGAGCTAAAAACCCGCCTGAAAGGGTTTAAGATGAAGTTAATAGAGGGTCAAGGGAACCGGAACCATTGCAAAGAGTCCAGGAGAAGGCGGTGTGTTGAACTAGATGAACAAAAGGAGATAGTTCTCCAAATCTGTCGAGAATAATTTCATAAATGTTGAGAGTCTGTGGTAAAATGCTTTTAGTTGAGAAGGCGTATGTTTTTTTTCTTCCTAACAGATGAACCTATTTGTCCAGAAGGCGTTTCTTCCTTTGTCTCCGCTTTGCCTAACTCCTTTTTTCCTTATTTCTGTGTGCCAGTCGGCCGGTTGTCTGTCTGTCTGTCTGTCTGTCTGTCTGTCTGTCTGTCTGTCTGTCTGTCTGTCTGTCTGTCTGTCTGTCTGTCTGTCTGTCTCTATGCCATTATTCCCGTCAATGCGTATTTCTTTACTATTACCTAATATGAATTCAAGCAGCAAAGTTCAAACCGTTCCTCGTCTTCCAGCTCACAATGATTTTTAATGATTATTATTGTTCATCTTATTCCTCATTTTGGGCTGTATCTTCCTGCGGTTTCTGCAATATTGTCTTCCATAATCCTTGTCTGTCTTTAGGATTCAATTTTCCTTTTTTGAATCTTTTTCGATTTTCCGTATATCTCTGCAATGCACAGGCATTTTTCTGTTGTTCTCTAATTAATTATCTGTTTTTCTCACGCTTTCGTTGCTTCACACACTATTTTACTTTTTCCCCACTCGTCCCTCTCTCGTTGCTAGGTTTATACTTCTTTCTCGCCTTGAGTTTGAACTCAAAGTAAGATTTTCTCATAGAAAAGACCACAAACAAACAAACAAAAAATCAACAGTGAGATAACATTAACAAAACCAGGAAAACAACAACAATAACCACGCAGTTTTGTCATTAAATGTTCTGTCTTTCTTCACCCTCCCCGCTCGTGCCAGCCCCAACGCTGCGTTCATTATCTACGAGGCGCACCTGTTGAACGCCAAAGCTGAGTGCTCTTCCCACCAATGCACGCCCACCGCACACGTACATTGCTGCGCTGTGCCTGTGTTGGCAGTCATGCCGGGCCTCTAATGAAGCGGTGTAATATCGCAGAGGCGAAATAGTTTTATAGGCCGCTAGTCTGATATACGAGGTGGCTTTGTGCCTACAGACATAAATAGGAGAAGGAATAGGGAAAATGAATCCTAGCTTTTATCAATACGCGTTCGTAATTATAAGGGAGAGTCTCACGATTTCGCACAGCTGAGGAGACATATTGGCGAGATAGAAGGGAAAAAGTCGGAGAAGTAAAGAAAGCGTCGTTTTTCATAAAGAAAAGGGGACGTAGCATGATTGTATTTCTCTGTTTGCTCGACCTGAAACTTATCAGAAGTGTTGATCTGAAGCCTGAAAAATTTTGAAGAGACGAGTTTTATTTGCACGTGCAGTTTGGCTTACAGGAACATTTTTATATTATATCTGAAAATCCGTTAGCAGTTATTGTAGTTGAAAGATACCATTCCACTAGATAAAATATTACTTTTTTAAATAGAAGAACACCTTGCTCCCTGTT
>NW_004797461.1:284320-290550 GCF_000002075.1 Aplysia californica | reverse complement strand
GGGGGGGTCGAGAGAACCAAACTTTTAAAGAATCAAGTTCGAACTCAAAGCCTCCCGGTTTCAGATCAACGCCCAAACCTATTGCGCCAAAACGTTTGCAGTTCCTTATTGATAGTAATTTTCGCACATGGTATACATCCTCAACGACATATTCAAACCGTTTAGGAGGCAGGCTACTAAGATCTATACCTTGCAGTCACGGCCAATCTGGATAAACAATATCCCGTCAGACAGGCGAAAGTACTCGATAAAATAACCTCCTTGCTAGGGAATCAAACTCATACCTTCTGTGTGTAACAGTGAAAAACCTGGTCATTACACAGCCGTTGAGGGATAGCTGTTACTTTCATAACATCTTTCTTTGTCATTTCAATAAAAAGTATCATAACATTACTACATTACCCCCCCCCCCACCTTTCTTTGACCCGGTATCCCGTATTTTTCGTTCTTCAGGCAACGTATGTGTCTGTTTGTCTGTGGGTCTTTTACTCACTCCATCACCCCGTCTCGTGACGTAGGCCTGATGTGATAACACATGGGCAGCTAGTGTAAACAGTCATGAAGCAGGAACAGACCGGGCTATGGAAAGTAACGAAGGAAAACTCAGATAGGAACAAACTGTAACCTGTTATCGTTAAGCATGACAGTATATGCCAAGCATTCCTGCCCTAGACGCGAAGCACGAGCAGCCCTTAAGCCGAGAGTTTAGAATGCCACAATCCCCCTTTTCCCTCCTTAACCCTCCACTACCGCTCCGTCGGTACCGATAGTGAGTTCTCATAGTAGTGGAGTTGGACCATGAGTACCAGGTATCATAAAGCTGCTTAGTCGATAAGATCAAGACTTGGGAGAGATTATACCATAATTATACAGACGAGAAAAACATACTTTTTTCAACCTGTTATATTATGAAGTCATTATGATATCATGATTAACCATGAGCAACTTAGTGAGATATGACTTTTGAACTTGAAGTTACTGTTTTCAGTATCGACGTGATGAGACAACAGTATGTGATGTTTAAGCAAAGATAGTACATAACAAGATGAGCCACTCAGCCAAAAAAGTGTTCGCCGGAAGTCCGCTCTTTGCTTCAGATGGCGCTGCAGTCTGTTTTGAAGTTCTTTTTCGTTTTTCCAGAAGAAGAATAGGAATAGCACCTCCTTGCGTGCGCAGATCGACTGCTGTTCATCAGCAGTTAGGGTTCGTTCAGTGCGGAGTTGTTTTTTCTGGTATTTTGATTACCTCTCGCCTTTCATTCTAAAGTCAAATTAAACGAAGAAAACAATCACCCCTTCCTCCGGAAAAGGTTTTTTTGTCAGCGTAACCATTTTAAAAAAGCGTTCTTCCGAAATTTATTCAAAAACTTGCTAGTTTCACTTTGATTTTTTAAAAACACAAGTAGGGTAACTCTGTTCGCAAAAGGTGCGCATTTGCGAAGAGGGCGCCACCGAATTTTGAGGACACTTTTTTAATTGGCTCAAAGAGAGGAGTGGCCCCTCTTGTTATGTAGACTCTTTGGTTTAAGTAACCAATCTTTCACCCGATCCATTTTCTTCCGTACCTCCCTAAAACAAAGCAAAATCCACCCCATACACTCCTAAAATACAACAAAAACAAAACCAAAAAGAAACAAACCAGCAACAACAATTAACCGAAAGCAAAAAGGCAAAAAAAAATAATTACCAATACAATTGAAAAAAACCCCCAAACAAACAAAAACGTAAAAAATTAAAATACAACCCCAAAAAAAGTAAAAAACCCAGGTCAAAATTAAAATCACCACTTCCAAACAAAAACAGAAATAAACTAAAAGCAAATCAGCAACCAACAGTAACAAAACATAAGCAATATTACTTGGGGAAAAGGCGACGAAATTCATAACTTCAAATTCCCACTATTCAGTATCGACGTCTCGAATCGACGATACTGACAAAGTGAGTGCTTGCAGATGCTGTACCCGATTTCCGAGACTATCAACAAAGCCACAGCCGTGGGCCTGAAAGCTTAGTCTCTTTGAGCACGCTGAAAGACTTGCATGGGAACGCGATGTGCTGAGGGACATTTTAAACTGTTTGGGGAGTATGTTGAGGACAGGTGGCCAATCTAAGCGTGTTATTCATTAACAGCGCTGTTGATTGGTTGGCTGAAAGAGGAGGGTGGAGGGGTAAGAGAGTGTGTGTGGGGTTTTTTTTTAGGAAAGGGGGAGGGGGGTTGACGCCACGTCGGTGAGGCTGGAGCGTTGGAACAAAGTTTCCAAGCACGCAAATGATAACATGCATTAAAATTTGAATCAGTGTGCAGGTGTGCATGCTCGTGTAATCCAGTGCTTCCCAGAAACGTCTCAACTCCTTCGGGAGATTTAAAAGTGAAAAATAGGTCAAAATGCTGATGCTTGGAACAGGTCTTGTAAAGGTTATCAATTATAATTTTCAGAACAAAGACTAAAACGTTTGAGGAATGAGGAAAACGTGAATAAAACCAAAGTTGAAAAACTCATTTTTATCCGAAATAAATGAAATCCTTGAATTTGATTCCTGCGCTTTAGAAGATAAAAACGGAAAAAGAATTAATCAATGAATAAACAAACTTTTTAATGCATGGCCCAGTGAGAAATATACTGACAAACAGAGAAAAAAAACAGTAGCAAAACAACGCCCGCACCACTATCTATGTCATAAGCTGTCACGGCATCTCTTGACAGAAGACGAACGGCGCTTCTCATTTCCAAATCGAACAGTGCGGAAATCTGGCACGTCCGCGTCTCTATCAGCCAGTCGGATCTTCTCAGAAGGCGCGTTTGCCCAATTGGCTTTGCTATATTTAGCTTTACTGGCCCGGAGTCAAACAAATCTTAGGTTTTTCTCGAGCCTTCCTAATTCACAGAACACGCCATGTTACAGACACTGTGGCCAGTGTATAATTCAACACTAACACGAATTCTCCTCCATTCAGATGATTTTTTAAGGTGACGAAAGAAAATTTATCCCGGATTATATCAGAATTAACTAAAGACGTCGTTGAATTTCGCCATTCTAATCGCATTACAGTAATTGCAAATGGTTGGGTTGTCCCGACAAAATGAAAACTCTCTCCTTAGCAAAAAATAGAAGAAGCTAGCTAAAAAGGGAGAATGAGGACGTCTCGATACTTTTAGTTTGGAATTAAATGAAATTTTAAAAATAAAATATTTTTGCCATAGTCGCATTAGCGCAAAAAATAAGAAAACCAATAAAAGCAAGGAGTGGTTGCGGGTCTTAGAGAAAAAGGAATCTACAAAGTACATGTGTCAGAGGTAAAAAGACATAAACATCAAGGAGTTTAAAAAAATAGAAAGCAGACACTGTAAAATGTTAATTCAAGACTAGCTCAAAGGAACAGAACAACTACTTAGAAGCTGACTGAATTTGTAATCGACATGTATTACGACATTATTTTAACAAAAAGTGATTTCACTTGAACGTGGAAATCTGTCTGTTGGAAAATGTGTTTTTCCTAAAACTAGAGTGGGATAATATGAGCGTCACTATAAAAGTGCGCAGATTCCAATCCAGTAAGCGATTTATTGAGTCCGTGTTTCTACTAAGATGTCGCCACACATTCCCAGTTTACCCTGGCCGTATGGGTTTAAGCAGCCTGACTCCTGTAAGGTCCTATCTTTAAGGTTGGAGGCGTTATTTTTATAAAGAGGTGGGGAAGGATACAGTTTATAGGGTGGAGGGGGAGGCAACTTTCGAGATGTACTAAATATGGTTGTGACGTAGTGTTTAGGCGTGTTGCCTTCGCAGGCAGAAGACCTGAGTTCGATCCCCGTGAGTGGTGAATCTTTATTGAGTTGCTCGGTCTCTCTGGAGAGCAGATTGTATCCATCATAGCGCGGGCTGGCCCTGGCAGTCAGAGTCGAATCCCACTTCCTCAATGCCCAATGCTCTAGTATGCGTTGATGGGGGCGTAAAACACCTTCATCAAACATGAGACACAGTGTGATAAACAGGCCTCCAAGTACAAGACGGACTGTACATACTCGTATCCCTTGTGTTATGTACTTCCTTTAAATTCATCTTGGGGCAGCAAGTGCAATGCGATGTTAAAGTAAAAAGCACCCAAAGACAACATGCTGTTTCTATAAAAGTCATTAACATTTCTGCGAGGAAGATACTGTTTTTGCCTCAATGTGCACCGATTATATTATCTCTACCGATACCGGCATACAAAAACGTTAAAATTTTACTGGGCATTGCTGCCTGCTCCTCCCACTCCCTTACATCCATCCTTCGTTTAGTTGCTCAGGTTTAATTTTCTTTACTGCCACCTCCGTCCCATCCTCTCTTATTCTTTAGCATAAATTTGTCCTTTTCCATCTTCTCTTCTTTGCTTTTGCTATCCTTCTCCACGTACAATGATATGCTTTTTTTTTACCGACTCAAATCGCCAAACCGGATTTCGCTTCAGCGTACAATGGAATATAAAGCTTTACAGAAAAGCGATCAGTGTTTTATCATAAGCTTTAGAGTTCATTCTTTTTCTAGCTACCTCGATGTTTTCTACTCTTGATTTTATCCAACAATTTTGACCGTTTTGAGATACTAAGATCATGAAGTCAGATACTTAATGTTCTATCTGTCCTATCAAACATGCCTTCTGAGAAGATCCGACTCCTGATTTACTGCGCTGGGTGAAAAACCTTTGAAGAAGTTGCTCATGAAGCTCACTCAGCTGTGCCCAGACAGTCAAACAAATACTACTGGAACACCCAGGTTAAATGCTTGATTACAATAACCGAAAAGCCTCTTAAGACTTTGAAAATGAGCTTGATGGAAATCGTTGCAACCCCCCCCCCGCTCTATAGCCCACCCCAACAATGAGTCATAAAAACAATAAGGCTACCTCAGAATTACCAAGTACTAGCTGACATTTTTGGCCGTTTTGAGTTACTAAGACCATGAGGTTAGATACTTAATGTTCTATCTGCTGCATTAAAGTCGTAATTTTATTCGGAATGGTTTTCGAGATATTCAAAGAACTGCATTTGAAAAAGCTGGACATTTTGTGAACTCTAAATTTTGTACGTCAAATTTATCAAAACTAGGTACTGAGCAGGTAGAATTTTGTAATTCAAGGGTATCAATTAGTCAGCAGTGCTTTGTGGTGCGAGGTTAGATTCACAGACAAGCGGCAAAATCGTACCCCATAAAGCTACATTACATACGCGATAGATCAGATCAACTCCAGGTCGCTTATCTTGTGGTATGTATTCTATTGCTTAAATTCTTGGATACCTTGGAAATTGCATGCGCTGAGGCAGAGACTATAACAATATAGAGACCTCACGTCGACGTCTGACGTGTAGCGGCTAGGCACTTCGCCATCACACGATAAAGACATACTTTCGATTCCCGTGTGGTGACAATTTTAATCAATTATCTCGGTCTTTTTGCTGGGATCTTATCTCCTTCTCAGTCTGTGTTGGCCTTGTCAGGTAGCGTGGAAGCCTGCCTCTTAAAAGATCTAGATTGTTTCGATGGGGGTGTAAAACACCAACATAAAAAAGCAAATCACGAAATAGATCAGTAAGACTCAAATAATGTCTTCTCTTTAAGATGCCACTGGTCCTTTAAGCGAAACATGGTATCTCTTTAACCCAACGAACGCCCTTGTCGATGCCAGGTCTGTCAAGTGCAAAAAGGAACGGGGACCGTTTGTTTATAAGAAAACAAAGGTACACCTGCCTTCAGCTTCCTCTTAATGTCTGAGCATTTGGTTCAAAGAATTCCACTTAAGTGTAGAAGATAACACAAATACCGATACATTTTAACACTTTGTGCCTTTTTTATGAAGGAGACAGGGTTGTAAGCAAATATTTTTATTAAATAATATTGCAATCCAAAATATTTGCGTCAGTTTGGGCGAAATAAATAAATGTAAACAAATGTTTAACGACTTAATCAAAATCAATTTAGAAACAAGTATGCAATCTTATAATATAAACATCAAAGACGCAAGTAAACAAACAAGTAATATGCTTGTTTATAGATATTAAAGTGAAATAGAGCAAGCATCTGTTTGAGGAGGAGGAGGAACGGAAGGGTATTGGATCGAGATTGATATCTAGAAGCATTGCCTGTACTGAAACTGTTCTTATAAAAAGAATATAATGTTTACCTGCGAATGTTCTGAGAAATACGTTTTCATGAATATCTACTGGCAATGTCACATTCTCTACCCCCCCC
>NW_004797461.1:282035-283946 GCF_000002075.1 Aplysia californica | reverse complement strand
ACACGGACACACACGCACACACACATACACACACACACTCACTCACCCCCACACTCTCAGACACACACACACCCACACCCACCCACACACACCCACACGCACACAAACTCACCCTAATGCGTGTCCTCGAGACCGTAAACACGTTGGGCCGAAGACAATAACTCTTCAGTTTCACCCTGTCATCCCCTCGCTCAAGACTCAGAGCCCATGGCACGACAGAAAGATAATACTCTCCCATTTCAGAGGTACTTACGACTACCCGCCAACATTTTGTCACTTTGGCGGGGGATATTGAGAGACCTTCTCTTGACGCGTTTCTGGATCTCATTAGAAATTGCGATGGTGACGGTTTGGCGGTAAATTAGCATGCATAACTGGCCTAGCCTGTTGTTCACGGGTCTCATACTTTGGCGACACGAAATGTCTCTTCGACAGATTGGACTGTCAAGGCCGACGCCACGAGCAAATGTGGGTCAGCTAGTGACGAGGCCAAGAAAAACCCTTGAGATGACAGCGGATTAGATCGACTCCCAGGGATAGATATTATGGGGATTTATACTCTTCTTTTCTCTTCTTCTCCCTTTAGAAGACATGATATGTGTTTTTTTGTGGGGTGGGAGATTGCCTTCTGGTTACTGGTATTTTCTCTCCAACTAATTATGACCCCTCCCACTCAACTGTTATGTTATCTGACAAGTTGCGAAAAGTTTCATTTACGAAATTGAAGGTGCAAATGGCTCTCTATTCGATAGGACACTCCATGGATCTTAACCAGAATACAGCTTGTTGGTATTTCGCCGTATATAACGTGAAAGGCTTAGAGTAAAAATATACCAGTTCTTGAAGAACAGCACATAATAATGCCAAAAGATGATCACATGATGTCCTGAAAGTGAAGTCTTTAATAGTTTGTTGGCCATGAATCAATTTTATTTTTGCTAGATGGTTGAACACTTCTTTCTTTTTTAATCATTCCTTCATGTCTCTTAGAAAGTTACTCCAGTTTGAAAACGAATGGAGATCTACGTTAAGATGTGCATGAGTAATGCGCTTTGCATGAGTGGTACCTTCGCTGTCGTTTTGAACCTACTTTTCCCCTGCTATCTTCTTTATTTTCTATGTTTCGAGCCAAGTACTCCACTGTAAATATGGCATAATTGTATCTGGTAAAGAACCAAACTCGTACAAACGAAGAATTCAAAATATTCGTTTCGTTATATTAATATATTTATTGCCATTGCTGAAATAGTAATACAATATAAATAATGGTGAGAAATATCATGTGCACTTAACTTATATACATTAAAACATTGAACCATCCACTCGTGAGAAAAGAAGCAATATCGTTTTGGCATGGAAGGAAACATGCTTTTAGAGCCTTAACATGTCAAGGTCGGTCAGTAGAAATGTTAGAGCTATTTATAGAAACAAATGCCGTAGTGGGTTCATTCTTGAAATATCAAGCCATTGATTATCTTGTTCTTAGTGGTAAAAATAGAAGACCAATATAGTATGATGTACACCAAAAATGCTACTAGGTACTTAGAGAACTGAAATAGATTGGTGATGGTTTTAGACCAGGGTAATACATAATAATGTATCAACAAACTTTTTGAGAAACAAAATAAAGAATTCGATACCTTTTTTAAATCTAGCACTTGGAGAATAAGATGAAATATTAAGTGAAATTGTCTCTGTGGTGTAGAAACACCAATGTCACTTTTTCTGAAAATATGTGTTGCCAAAATTATATTATTTTATAATATTAGGCTATTGCATAAAAAACTATCAATGGATCAACAACAATAAATGAATATATTATACTTTTTATGACATCAGAGTAAATGAAATTGTAGGTGCATTAGTGCTGGGGTGTGTGTGTGTGTGTGTGTGTGTGTGTGTGTGTGTGTG
>NW_004797461.1:278952-280453 GCF_000002075.1 Aplysia californica | reverse complement strand
AAGAAAAAGAAAAGCAAAAAAAAAAAAAAAAAAAATATAAGACAACAAAAACCCCACTTTTTTTTTCAAATGCGAGATAAAAAAAGGTAATGTTGTATTCGTTTAAGGAAACTGTACTTATTTTATGTATCTTCTCTTGCTTATTTACAAATTGCTATTTGTCATTCTCACAAAATATTTTTTGACCGTAACGCAACTTATTCCACAGGTTAAGATACAGCAAATAAAAAAGTAATACAGTTTTGGGATTAATACATCTGAACCGCCAATTAATGAACATTTTGGGGGCTCTTGTGGCGTAGAGGTTAAGGTGTTGGCCTCTCATTCAGAGGTCCCGGGTTCGAATCCGGGTAGCGACCGAAAAATGGTCTTCTCTAAATTTGTCTCCTTTCACCTCCTTTCCCGCTCTTTAGACATTGTCTGTCGTCTGCTTTCGACTCCTCTTTCTGCCCCCACCCCCTCAGCTCCTTTATCCCCTCCTCTGGGCTCCTGATTTTTTCTGCAGCCTTTCTACTGCTTCTCCTTGGTTTCTTCTAATCTTACTGCTGTCTTTCAGCTACACCTCTGATCTACTGGAAGGAAAGATCTACACCCTGCCTTCTCGGACAAGGGCGAAAAATCTCGGATGGCCCGTGAGCAAGTTGTGCACGTTAAAGGTCCCTTAGTGGTCTAAAGTGGATAAGAGTAGGCTTCAGCCGCCACCCGGGCAAAATTTAAAATGTCCCACGAACTGAACAAGTTTAATGTGTCCCGCGCACTCATATGACCTTATGCAGTTGCGAGCGCCGTAAAACAAAAAATAAAAACGGACAACGAAATTTTACCCAGTAACTGTCTTGTCGCTTTCCGCTTGCACATAGAAGATCTGACTCCACTGTTGTTTAGTTCCGATTTTCGCCAAAATGCTCAAACGTGACTAGAAAGAAATGCAATACAGTTGACTTTGGACGATTTGATCAAACTGTACCAAAACAGCAACTATTGCAACTCTATGAGGAAAATTCTAGCCACCTTTAACCGTGTAAAATCGCATCAAACGAAGATTTGACGAAATCCGTGGCGGTGTGCACTAGGTATTGGACCTCACCCTTCTCCAACACACGTCCGATGTGTTACGTTTACTGTCTTATCTCTGTGTCTGGTAGGCTTCTCTTTCAACCCCTGGTTCCCCAGGGAACCTGCTGCCTTGATTCTCTCCCCTCCTTCCTTTTGTTTTAATGCTCCCCCGAGAGGTCTGATGGCTAGCTAAGTAGGGGGCGTTAAAAAAAAAAGTCTTGGAGGCACTCAATATCAAAATTTCTGTACTGTACAGTACAGTAGTATGTGTGAGAAAATATAAATAATTCATTAAATAAATAAATAGTATGTATATGAATAGATAATGAAATATATATTTATTTGAACTAAGTGCTTGTTCTATTGCTACACACTCACACAAATATAACACACAGACACAGACACGAACACACATCTATATGTATGTATGTATGTATGTATGTAT
>NW_004797461.1:275675-277380 GCF_000002075.1 Aplysia californica | reverse complement strand
TCTTCTTCTTCTTCTTCTTCTTCTTCTTCTTCTTCTTCTTCTTCTTCTTCTTCTTCTTCTTCTTCTTCTTCTTCTTCTTCTTCTTCTTTGAGACATTGTCCGTCCACTCTAGGATAAAGCCCTCTATCAATGATCTCCACTGTGTTCTGTCTAATGTTCTTCTTACTCTCGCTGCTCCCATATGATCTCTAATATCATCTTGCCACCTTCATTATGGTCTTCTAAAAGAACGTTTTCCTGTTCTCGTTCTCCATTCAGTGCTTAAATGCGATAGTACAAACCTAGTTATGTTCATTGATTCCTTACTACTATGTTTACACCATCGCAATTAAAATCAGTCAGCAAGTTCTCTGCGTTTATCCTGCCTGTCAAGGCCAACCCAGGCTGAATGGGATACGGGATACAGGTAGAAAAGAGATGCTCGGTTAAAAAACAATATAAAAACAACTTCCCAACAAGACTGAATGTTAAATACATGAATGCAAATATATTGCGCATCGCTATGAGCGAATGAGCTTCCGATCAGACATTTTTGCCTTACGTGTATTTCAGAATGAATATGTTAAGCATTTCGATTATATTTTGTATTCGATGTTGAAGGTGATAGTTTAGAATGAGATATTATTGAGAATCTACCATAAAGAAAACTTATCTTTCCCTTTTAAGCGGCGGCTCTCAGTAAGAGTTTTACGGCGCTAGCAACTGCATAAGGTCATATGAGCCCGCTAAAAAGCGGAAAGCGGCTCTAATATGTTATTTTAAAAGTGAGGTTACAAAACTGAATCAACACTCGCCACTTGTAAACAAGCCAAATTATAATAGAGAAACAGGAAAAATGGCCAAACTGTTCGAGTTACTTCCGTTGTACAGTTTTGTTCGTTACATGGTATAGATCTTGCAATCACATTTAACTTAGCTACCTTGGTTTTGTGTAAAACTGATATGCTAACCTAAGCACTTTTGTGTATTTCGAACTACCTTGCTCCTTTTCAGTTGGATTGTGTAGCTTCATGGAAAGTCTTTTGTATGTGGGACTAAGGAATTACCAGCAGTTGCATGTATCGGTTGTCATTTCATCAGACATCCCTATAGGTACAATGCTATAGATTATAAGAGGCGGGCTGCTTTGAACCCACCCCCTAGGGATGAAACGTCCCAGAAAGACAGACGGTGTTGCTCGATAAAGGATCGCCCTGCACGGCAATCAAACTCATGTCCTCTGTTTAGGACGGCAAAGAGCCGAATTGCTACACCGCAGACACAAGTTCATTTGGTCACATCTCGTAATTCCATGACGTAAGCGTAAAATGTAGAAGGTGGGCGACCCAGCCTGTCAGGGCCAATAAGGACTGTTACACGGGTTGCAACATTCAAGCGGAAAGACCAAAATACTCGACAAAAAAAATCGCTGCTCTCGGGAATCGAATTCGGGTCCCCAGCTTTCAACAGCAAAGCGCCTAACCGCTTTACAACAGACACCAGTGCATCTGAATATCATAATACGTGCCTTTGTCTTCTTGAAACCACGACATGAGGTTTAGAATAAACCAGTTTTATCCTTTGACCCCTGTGGTGTGCTGTTAATGGGCATCAAGTTTATATCTCCAATCTTGTACTTATGCTGAGGTTTCTCGTGATATGAAAGAGAGAGAGAGAGAGAGAGGGGGGGAAGGGAGAGAGAGAGATAGAGACAGAGAGAGAGAGA
>NW_004797461.1:274000-275126 GCF_000002075.1 Aplysia californica | reverse complement strand
TCTCTCTCTCTCTCACCCTCTGGCGATTTTTAAAATATAGATCCTGCATTTTCATTATACTACCATCATTTCTCATCCGTGTAATTAATTTACTTTCTAACTTTCTGTACTTTCTAACACTTTTAGCAGAGAATCACATTATAGTATCTGAAGCTGGAGGCCTTTTATTTCGAGCCGTGAATTTGCACTTGAAAAATTCAACGGTAGACATTTATTGATTTTTTTCCGAACCCAATATATCCTAGTTCAATTTACAACAAGTTTAATATTGATTTACTTTTCTTTACATACTATTGTCTCTGCGCAGCTGAGCTCGAAAAATCTGGTACGATCTTTTAGCTCGAATGCCCGGGTGATATTTTCAAGAAAAACGTCTTGCGATTAGGTTATTGATTTTCCTGTCACTTCAAAGGTACCTAACGCCAAAAGCGGAGGCCGCGCAGTGACACATCTCGTTTCTTTGCCTTTTCTCCGTGTGCGTCAATTAGCGTTCTCCGACTAAATCCGTATTGTCATTTGGGCTCTGTTTCTAGACCCAAAACAATCCGCAAAACATGCAAAGGAAGAAAGGAGTGTGTTGTTGTCCTGCTATTCTGAAGGGCAGATTTGTCTTTGCGTTGCGGCACTTTAAGGCACTGTCAGATCATATTTGTTAGGCAGAACAGATGACACCTCGAACCTAGGCCTTTATTTTCTTTTTCCTGTAATATTTTACAATAATAATTTGTTATAATATAAAACGTGTAGTAAACTTTATACTAAATTGACCCACTACCTCCCCCCCCCCCTTTTTTTTTAAAGGACTCAAAAATAGACAACTCAGTAAAAAAGAAACAAAATACATTTAAAAAATAACAAGTCCTAGCAAAAAAAAACAAACTGCTATTATGAAAGCACCACTTCCCATGTTCCCTAAAGAACAGAGAAAACAATAAACACAAAACAAAGAAAAGAGACACAAGAAAAACAAGTTTAATGTAGCTACAAATAATAATGTATGCCCAAAAATTATTCGTAATAAGACGCGAATTTTAAAGCAAGTGCATGTATGCATTAGAAAGAGAGTGAGAGGGAGAAAAAGAGATAGATAGATCGATAGATAAAGAGAGAGAGAGAGAGAGAGAGG
>NW_004797461.1:270652-271850 GCF_000002075.1 Aplysia californica | reverse complement strand
CCTTTCTCTCTTTGAATCAATCTTTTTTACTACCTATGAAAAGACAACACTAAAACAATATTTCACAATGCCATATGCATGTACTTTAAAAAGCTCGCAAAAAAGTTGGTTTTCTTTATTATTGTGCTTACAACAATATCAATAACAATAACCAAAACACAGGCTGATCCCTGATTAAGTTTGAACTATGAATCCCTCTCTCACAAACACCGTATTGCGTAAGCTTATAGACGAACGGAAAAACAAAACCCAAAGCCATCAACCCAGCCTCCCAATATCTCTATTCTCCTGGTGGCATGCACAGTCACACCCTCAATCTTCTTACTTCCTGCTTAAGAGCATCAAGTGCACACTAGGTCTCACGAAAACCCTCATCGTATGGTATTATTGCATCATGAAACACATTTATTATTTTTTTTTTTTCGGAGTGGGTGGTGTTGGGAGAGGTTTTGTGAGTGCGTGTGCGCGCGCGCGCGTGTGTGTGTTTGTGTATGTATGTATGTATGTATGTATGTATGTATGTATGTATGTATGTATGTGTGTGTGTGTGTGTTAGTGTAGGTGTTTGGGTGGTTGTGTAGCCCTTTGCTATTTTCCAATTGACTGAAGTTTTAAAAACTCATGCAATGGTTCGACTCTTTGCCGATGCCCGCACAAAACGTGAATTCGACCCTCGTGTTGGAACGTTTTTCTCAAAGCCTACATTAGAAGCTGTGATATGTATGAGGAATTGGACAGACAAGCTTAAATGGTGCATGAAAATAATAGATAGCATTTCTAAAGTGTAGGCTAATTGTAGCTTGCAACGTGGGTCAACGTAAGGGAACATATTATGTAAACAGCACCGTAAACAAAATCTACCTACCAATTAATGGCATTTTTTTTTCTTCTGTTTTTCAAGGTAGGGGGAGAGGCAGGGTTGGGGGGAGGGGGGGATTCTTTCAAATCTCGGGTACAGATCAAACTTTTCCCCCTCCGCACACTTGCCATTTTCCAAAACAAGACTTCGGCTGCGACTGTGGGTCTAAAAGTTAATAAGTTCATCCAAGAACGTTTACGACAGATTTAAACTGATTGCTAAACTGACAGAGGTATATGTTGACAGCAAGCCGGGCAATTTGGCAAGGGTGTCAGGCCTGCACACAATTCCGTGCCTCTGATGACGCACATGTGGATGGAGCGCTCCCATTAAAGCCAG
>NW_004797461.1:269001-270029 GCF_000002075.1 Aplysia californica | reverse complement strand
CCACCCCGCCGTTCTGGTCAAATGGACAAGCTCGACGTCGTTGCAAACAGAAGGCTTACGTTCAATTCCCAATGGGGAAGTTTTTTTAATCGAGTATCTCCGCCGGTCTACTAGGATCTTGTATACAATTGTTTAGTAGCTTGAGTGTAAGTAGCCCGCCTCCTAAACTGTTCAACCAGTGCCAATGGGAGCTCTAACCATCCACATTGTTAACAACCATTAGCGTGTTAACTGATGACATGTTTTTGCTCTTTAACAGGTGCTGTTACGGTTCATTTCAAACCTACCTACAAAAATCAAAAATATAAAATTGCATTTTTAGTATGGGTGTTATCGCCTTTCTGTTAAACGCAGGCAGGGGTGTATACCGAAATAGAAATCACACTGTGGTATGGCTCATTTCTTTCTTTTTTAGAACTTTTTGAGAGCGACAAGTGTTCTTACGTCAAAGGAAAAGTTTTGTTTAGTCTGTCTGATTGCTATCATATTATATTGAGCATACACTTTAATAAAGGTTGAAGGTCATGAACCTTATCGTTTAATTTTGGCAAACACACCAGGCACACCCTTCAGCTCAGGCGATATCGTGCTGGTTTTGCAGTTCCAAAAGCCTAAATTCGAATCCTTAATAAAGCATTCATGTTGTCGACTTGGGCTATTTGAGTATGTTTTTATGTTTCTTCAAACACCCATCTCTATTCAAACAAAGACCAGAGTTTAAAGCAGAGGTCGCTCCCTCTCTTCGTTAATTTACATGACTTGACAGAAGTGTGGAACCAGTATCCTAGCACACTTAGCCGCACTATGCTGTACCACACCTCACTACATCCAGTACTACTATACCACAAGTTACAAAACATTACTATACTACACCTTATCAACAGTTAGTAATCCACACCTTGCAAAACTCTACGATATCTTACAATACATTACAATACCCCCTAACAACACATTACTTTACCACACTTTACAATACATTACTATACCACAAGTTAAAATACACTACTAAACTACAATTCGCCCCCCCC
>NW_004797461.1:266027-268901 GCF_000002075.1 Aplysia californica | reverse complement strand
CCCAACCACCCCGGCTGATACAAAAATAATATGACATGAAATAAAGCAATACAAATAAACAAGACCCCCCCCACACAATAAGATAAAACGAAACAAAATAAAACAAAACAAAAATAGATTTAAAAAAAAACCCCAACAACCCAAACGAAGCTATAGTTATACCACAATCCTTATCATCCACTTTTTTCTCCACAAACCCAGCATGCTTTGTAAAGTATAAATATTTGGCCGACTACGAGGCTGGAAACAAACTCTGTGCCTATCACAACACCCAGTGGCCGCTTTATCTATCCCATCGCCCTCCTCAACAAACCCTCTGGTGGAACTCGTGTCTGTCGGTTTCCTGATGACCGACGAGATGAAGTCCTATCCTACAGGATCCATACCCAGAATTTATTTTAGTATGCCAAAAAATCCGTACTGTAGGGATCCTGGAACGACAAAAATAGTATATCTCTTATGGTTTGCCAAAGTTGAAATGTTAGATAATTAGAATTTTTTGGGGGGTTAGTTTTACTTTGGTAAGAGTTTTATGGCACTCGCATTTGCATAAGGTCCTGTCATGAGCACGCGGGACAAGTTAGTTCTTTTCAAGTTATTCGCAGCACGGCTTTTTTGAAAAGGTTTAAGAAAGATATGTCTTATGGACACCACACTTCATGGGTTAATCCTTGCATGTTGTGAGAACATAATATGCAAACTTCAGTTGGCTTTGTATGCTATATTAGACGAAAATGTGTTCCTTTCTTCTTTTTCGCTTGTTTGGAGAAAACTGCTCGTCATACCTTTGTCTGTCGTTAATTAAACTTGATCTATCTGTGTCCTGGGGAGCACAACCCCTAAATTACACAGAACAGTGAGTTTTTGTGTGTGTGTGTGTGTGTGTGTGTGTGTGTGTGTGTGCGTGCGTGCGTGCGTGTGTGTATGCGTGTGTGCGTGTGTGAGTGTGTGTGCATGCGTGTGTGCGTGTGTGTATGTTTGCGTCAGGGCTAGAGGACTTGTCCCGGGACAGACAAGCCTGGCGTTGACTGCTTTCTTTTTTTAGTAGATGTTTTACGGCGCTCGCAACTGCATAAGGTCATATGAGCGCCAAGGGGTGGGTGTCAACAGGTAAGTCCTTACAGGGAATCAGGCTTACTCCGCTCATCTCTCTAGCTTCAACAGAACAAAGTCTGCTTTGTCTATCAAGGCACCCCGGAAATAGCGGGTCACAAGAGTCTGACAAACATACAAAAGAAGTAGATAAAAAATAAAGATAGTGAGGATTAGGAAAGAAAAAGCAGCAGTTCCCTGTTTCAGTTCAGGAACAGTTATGAGCATGACATTGATGAATCAGCCCATTTACAATTCTATCGTACATAATAACATGTTATTGTCCCCCCCTTCGGCAGTAGCCTAAAGACAATTCAGTCAGTAGCACCTCCCCAGGGGGTGGACTGCTCTCTGCTTTGTGGACCTGACGGTACTTGGAAATAGTACGTACGTACAGTCGAACCTGTCTTAACAGCCACCTATATATGACACTCACCTGTTGCAAACAGCCACTTTTTATTCTTCACTCTTTGCGTATTCCCCCTCCCCACTTTTTTAACTTTATATTGACACTGTGTAAGAAGGCCATCAGTCAATTTTTTGCTTGACCATTGGTGGCCGTCTTACACAGTTTCGACTGTATCTCTAACATCCTTACTTACTTACTTGTCTTACTTGTCCACTGTGTTGGGGTCACTGCAGTCGGAACATGTCCATCTCGGCTCCCCCCCCCCTCTTCAGGATCCATCCCGGAGTCTGTCTACTTATAGTCTCCATCTCGATCTGGTTGGAGATCCGTCGGATTGGTCCGCACAGATGGCAGTGTTTTCCCTCTCCTCTGTGGATCCCCTTCTCCTTCAATGTCTCTAGAGTGTGGGAACCGCTATCCGTCTTATATATATTATTCTTCCTCAAATTTTCTCTTTCAGCGGTTAGGACGGTTGGAGGGCCCAGTGTCAAGTTCCCTCCCACTTTTGTCGGTACAAGTTAACTCAAAGGGGACGCACACTTCGGTCATTCAACAATGCATCGTTACCTTAGAAATACAGAGTTCTATCTGACACTTTCGGCCTTTTTTTGAGTTACTTATACCACCATGTGTTCGGAAATCAAAAGTCGTTATCAAGATATTCAAATAATTGCATTCGAAAAAGCTTGACACATTGTGAAACTCTCAATTCTTAACGCCAAATTTCTCAAGATTAGATACTGAGCTATGAGCAGATAAAACCTTTGGGACACTTAAAAGGAAGCAAAACTTACTGCGGATGCTACACTGCGATTTTCTTTATATAATTTGTTAAAAAATTCATCCTGAAATCCACGTATTATGAAATATAATATATAAAAATTCGTGTTTCAGATTTGTGTATGATAATTTGAAATGTGTCACTACATGGTCTTTGGTTTGCTAATCGGAGATAATAATGTGTTTGCTACGTCCTTTAAGAGTGGAGATATCTGAGTTGGATTGTCAACCTTGTGTGCCATGAACCAACAGATTGCCTACTCGCTACCCTAGAATTACGAAGTTCTATCTGCTCAGGACCAAGGTTTGACAAATTTGACGTATAATTTTGAGTTTCACAACATGTCTAGCTTTTTCAAATGCAATTCTTTGAATATATTGACAACGACTCCAAAATAATCTTATGACTTTGGTAGAGCAGATACAACATTACAATTTGGTTTCTGAGTTCAAGGTCATAGTAACTCAAAACGGCCAAGAGTGTCTTTGTAATTCTAAGGTAGTGTAGTCTTGTCGCACGCTTCTCATTCACTGATGGCTTAGCCAGTGTCGACCAGGATGAACAGTATTTCTTTTAATTCTCAGACGTTTTC
>NW_004797461.1:263139-264310 GCF_000002075.1 Aplysia californica | reverse complement strand
CCTCAGCCCCCACCCTTAAACCACAAAATCCATTTCTTCCTTTCCCACCACCACCATTTCTCTCCTCTCTCCCTCAACCATCCAACCCGCTTTTTTCTCCCCTCCTCTCTCCATCCTACCGACTGCCTCCTCTCCCTTCGCCTCCTCCTCCTCCTCCTCCTCCTCCTCCTCCTCCCCTCCTCCACTCCCCTCCCTCCCCAGAGAATCTCCGGCGATTTGATGATGACGAGGAGGACCAAGCAGGCTTGTTGCAGATTCATTCAAACAATTTGAGCGTGCGCGTGCTGAGAACGGACTGTGCGTAGCTCTGGCGCCTGGCTCTCCGCGTGACTCGTTTGGTGATCGCGAGAGCTTGTACTACTAGATAGTGGTGAGCTACCCACCCTCCCGACTACTCCTACTATCTCCGTGCTCTCCCTCCATGTGATTTGATTTCTTCAAGGTGTTTACATTTTTTTCCGATTTTTTTTTTTATGCTTGTCGCAGGTTTTTTTTTTTCAACGGGTGACTTGTGGCTTTCGCGGTTTTCTGCTTTTTAAAAAATCTGTTTTCTTACTCGTGGGATTTTTTTTTCTCCACACGTTCATGGAATTCGACCCTTGTGTCTCAGCCACCTGTGAAGGATAGCACTTTGGGAGCGGGTCGCTGGAAAAGAATTTAAGGAATTCTCAAAGCCTGGATGAAGAATGTTTTTTTGATGACAGTTTCCGCTCTTACAGTTTAAGTAAAAAAACCAAACAACAACAACCAACAACAACAAAATTAACAAGAGCCATTTATGTTTATTCTACGTTTATAAAAACAAAAGGAACTTAAGAATAAATTCTTATTCTGCTTTTAAAACAATTCAAGAAATGTTACAACTTTAAGGTTTTTGATAGAATTAATAATTATCTTCTATTTCTAGGCATCTTATGAGATCACTTTCATAAGCGCTTGACTGTCGACATTTTTGTGACATATTGCTTTATTGTGCCGAGAGAGGAATTTATACTGTTGAATTGAAATTTGAAGAAAAAAAATACTGGAGACTGATATACCGTGTATTAGCTGTAATACCAACAAGTAACTGATAAGAAACATTACGTAACGTGCTTTGCAAGACTAATTTTATATCAACATACCTTCTTAACTTTCCATACACACACACACACACACACACACACACACA
>NW_004797461.1:261008-263030 GCF_000002075.1 Aplysia californica | reverse complement strand
ACAAACACACACACACACACACACACACACGTTACACACACACACAAATACACACACACACAGACACACACATATATATATTTTTTATTACATATATATTTATTGTTATATTATATACACACAAACACGCACACACTTTTCGATTTTTCGATGAGCGAATAGCTTCCTGTCACGAGAAGATGGCTATTGGCTATTTTTCTGTGAATTGTCAGTTGCTTTATTACACATACACATTGTACAAGTACTCAGCTTGATAACGCCCGATAAAAATAGTTCGGCCTATGTTTTTCTCGGTGTGGCTTAATTTTAACGGAAAATGAATTTCAATTTCGCCTGAGTGTATGACTTTCCACTTTAGGACCACTATAAAGCCTTTCTTTGAAGAAGAAGAAGTATTTGACTTTTTGAAATGTTTAGCCTATTGATATCATAATATAGTATGTCCAGGTCCTTTGTAATTTATGCTGTTTACACGGGATTCTCATCTTTAACATTTGTTAGTTTTATGTCATTTGGGCCAATAGCCTTAAACACTGAATAAAGCACAAACATGTACCGAAGAAAAGTGTAAATATATCCCCAATGCGTGTTTCATGTACTAAATTATTAATAATAATTTAACGTATTATCTCTTAAAAAACTAATTCAGTTGAAGATAACCGGTTTTAGTTTGAACAGGAACCCCTCCCCTTTTTTTCCTTCCACGTAGTGAGTGACTAGATAAAAAGCAGTTCACATATTGTACTAGATAACCAGAGAGATTGCGATTACTAGACATAGAGGATTGCTTTGATGTCATTCTTCATTATGGCCAAATACTTGTGAAGAGCACCGGGGAAAAACGACGGTAGTCACAAACTGGAAATTGTGAGGGTGCCAATTTTAGATGCTTGTGGACTCATAACTTCATACTTGTTTGACTTATGGTTTCAATTGTTAAGTGTTGTTGAATGAGAAGTCTAACAACAATAATCAACAAACAATTGAACAGAAATACAGTTGTAAGTCAAAATTGGTACTCGAGAACAATTTTCAGTGTATGACTACCGTCGGTTTCCCGCTGTCGTTTTCATGTGTGTATTCGATTTATTTGATAAGCAGCTGTAACATCGTTCTTGTTCTTTAAGAAAAATAGCGTGCAAAGTGACCCGTCGTATATGGAAGTGCTTTTCATAAGACAAGTAGAATTTTATCTAGAAAACAAAACCCCAAAAGCACAAGATCATAACATAACATCTAAGAGTAAGACTATTCAATGATGAAATAAAGATACCTTTGTATATTTATAAATAAGTTTCAGACGAAACATAAAAGGCTCTAAAACATACTTTTTAACTTTTTCCAAAGACTTCACAATCTTTTCAATCTAAAGGGAAATATTTCAGTATTGTCTCTGAAATTGTCGTCGAGCTATTCTGTCGGGCGGGTAAGGTAACATTGTTATTGGTTCGTGATTGTCAGTAATACGAATATAGCCTGATCTTGAGGAGGATACTGTGTGCCTATTTCCTACCTTGCCGTGTGCCTTGAGGCGTTTCCTTCAAGAGTAAACAGAAAGTCCGTGGCCATATCTCACGGCATATGCCCCCCCTCTTCACCGCCGCAGAGTGAGTGGTGAGTGAGTGGTCATTTCGTCCGTGCTGTGCTAGCCAGACCAAATATAATATCAAAGACGCACTCAGTGCGTGTGTGTTTGTGTCTATGTGTGTGTGTGCGTTCGTACGCGGTTCATTCTGTGTGGTCGACGATTTCCTTCTTGGATTTTAATTTACGGATTGCTTGGACCTTCGAGCTGTTCTGTGAGTCATTGGTTTAGACCAGGTGAGCAGGACTGACTGAGATAGGTCCATTTAGATTAATGGGAGGGCATGCTGACTTTATGGTGGGGTTATTGCCGGGGCAACGTTCATCACTTGTGCTATTGAATGGCAAGAAGGAGAGTGCTGAAGTTACTGGTTTTACGCTGGAATATGGCAAGCCAGTGAACTTTCACATGATTGGGGAGTGGGTGTTGATGTGTGT
>NW_004797461.1:253796-254905 GCF_000002075.1 Aplysia californica | reverse complement strand
CTGTCTGTCTGTCTGTCTGTCTGTCTGTCTGTCTGTCTGTCTGTCTGTCTGTCTGACCTCTCTTTCTATCTATCTAATTCACTCTTAGCTATCGACCACCTTTATTCCTCAGTCTTTATGCCCCTTTACTTCCGAAACGTACTGTCTAACAGCTTCATTCCTAAACTCACGAGAGGTTCATCGTTTCCAGGCTCGACACTTTTGTATATACGCAAAAGTTCTTTCGGGGGCATCATTAATTAAATCTTGGCAGCAATGCGCTGTGCAGAACTATTGATGGCTTTGGATGGCAATTCATTAGAGGCCGGTGGCAGAACACCTGATGATCGGGATGCGCCTTCTCTTCCGCTCGAAAGCTGAAACATCCTCATCTTATTCCTCAGTTCAGGAAAGTTAAGAGCAGAGTTAAAGAGTGCGCTGGGGATTTCAAACTCAAACCGATGTGGATTTTGCACCTAAACCAGCACGGGTAGTAACCCTGAAAACAGCCCATTCTGAAAGAAAAAGGCCATCAAAAACTGTGTATGTTTTCTCTTTTTTTTTCTTGTAAGGATTTCAAGAAAACGACACACAAACTGAACTTTTTAATTGATTTTTTTATAGGACCGAGACCTTGGCACTAATCTTATCGCAAAAAAGAAAGAAAAAGGAACGTGCAAATGAAAGGAAAGAAATAATTCTCAAACTGCAGATGCTCCTTATTATTAACAGTTGACAATAGGAAATGCACTGTGAAATTAGTTCAGGAATATAGGCTGATTTCTTTAAAAATCTGCCTGTGAAGGAAAGAAAGATAATTACGCCTGCTGTGCCGACGGGCATGAGAAAAGAAATCCAATCCTTAGTTTTGTTATTTTCTTTAAAGAATAGATCTTCAATCTCGTTCTCAGGTTAGGAATCACTGCACCAGAGCTGAGAGATCTTCCTCATTAATCTCCATGTCGCAGTGGCAACCTTCTCAGGATATTTTTTTGTTCAGCCTTTATACAATCAAAATTTCGATTATCTGTTTGTTTGTCAATTTTTCTTTCTTTGCATGTTTGTGCGTGCGTGCGTGCGTGTGTGTGTGTGTGTGTGTGTGTGTGTGTGTGTGTGTGTGTGTGTGTGTG
>NW_004797461.1:252139-253402 GCF_000002075.1 Aplysia californica | reverse complement strand
ATACATCTAAACTTTCTAATTTTTGGCATCTCTCAGGATTTATTGCTCCATTCCAGTAGAGTGTAAACATAGTATGCCAATGACTTTCAGTTGATGTTAATGCACCGATCATTCCTTTCAGCGAAAGGGGGCCCAGCTAAGGTATTTTATTTGTGAAAGTTCGTCACTTTGGTTGCCTTAAACTTCCAAACCACTTAACTTTCGATTTCGAAAAAAATTAACGGAGATTCTGAGACATTTAAAGGGTGCAAAGTTCTATTGAGGAGTCTGAAGACGTTGTAGTTTCATTTTCAGTTTTTCATTAGTTTCGTTTAGATCTATTCTTGGGAAAGTCTGTCTTCTAAGACGCCATTGTAAACAAGTGAGGCTTCCGTTCACAAGCAGTGCGCACTGGTTCCACAATGACTTGACGATCGATTCTTTTGAGTCAGTTCATCGAATTATAACCCAGGTAGTTGGTCAATGATTGACAACCCTTCTTTTGTTGAATCTAGAGATGTGAGCAGAGTAAGCCTGATTCCCCGTTAGGACTTCTCTGTTGACATCTACTCCTTAGCCCTCTATGACCTTATGCAGTTGCGAGCGCCGTGTAAAACTCTCTGGTAAAACATTACTACTTACTGGGTGGTTGGCGGGCGCTCTGGTGTGGTTTTCCCCTTCTTTCCTATCAAACATCTATCATCCTGATCTCTCCTCCTTCTTTGTTGTGTTTGTTACTCGCTCGTAACACCTCTAATCTTCGGCACTTATATGACCTTATTGTGTTGCAAGTGCTGTAAAACGTTTACTAAAACAACAACAAAAAAACAACAACAAAAATCCCAGCAACAACAACAACAGCAACAACAATAACAACCCCCTGACAGCGTCTGTGTTTCCCCCTGCTCTGCTGTGACCACTCACCCCCCACCCCCCTCTGTGTCCAAGTGTGTCAGCGACAGGTGTCGTGAGGGGCATGACCCAGTTCCTTATCACCGTGACGTCACCAGCTAGTTCCCGCCACAGTCTGGTTCTGTAAGCCCTGTCTGGTGTCTGGTTCTGTAAGCCCTCTCTCTGGTGTCTGGTTCTGTAAGCCCTCTCTCGTCTCTCGTGTCTCGTGTCTGGTCTCTCGTCTCTCGTGTCTCGTGTCTGGTGTCTCGTGTCTCGTGTCTGGTGTCTGGTCTCTCGTCTCTCGTGTCTCGTGTCTGGTCTCTCGTGTCTCGTGTCTCGTGTCTCGTCTCTCGTGTCTCGTGTCTGATCTCTCGTGTCTCGTCTCTCGTGTCT
>NW_004797461.1:244029-249910 GCF_000002075.1 Aplysia californica | reverse complement strand
TTTGTTACTCTCTTGTAACACCTCTAATCTTCTGGCGCTCATATGACCTTATGCAGTTGCGAGCGCCGTAAAACCTCTACTAAAATAAACAAATCTCTTTCGACTACCCTGGTATCGGTAGTTCGGGGTTCGAGCCTCAGCTCGGTCCACGTTGTGTCCTTTGGAAAGACACTTTACACGGACTTCCCACTTGGCTCGGTCCTATCGGAGACGGACGTTAAACTTTAACCAGGAGGCCCTTGAATAGCCTAATAGTGTTGATAGGGGCGTGAATGCCGTACCGTTTCACCATTTTCACCGTGTGTCGGTTCTGCCTTTGTCCGTCTCTCACTCTCAGCTGGGTCAAGCAAGTCACGTAGATAGAGGGGACACTTGAGAGTAACGTACACAGGAAAGGAGGGGAGATAAGGACGATAGATGTTTATGATAGGGAAGAATGAGCGCACAACACCAGACCACCCGAGTGCGTGGTTGGCGGGTGCTCTGGTGTGGTCTGCTCCTTCTTTCCCATCTAACATCTATCGTCCTTATCCCCCCTTCATCTTTTTTATGTTTGTTACTCTCTTGTAACACCTCTAATATTCTGGCGCTCATATGACATTATGCAGTTGCGAGTGCCGTAAAACCTCTACTAAAACTAAAAAACTAAACCAGAGCACCCGCCAACCTCCCACTGCCTGTCTCTAGACTCTAAACAAGGTAGATAATAGATAAATACTATGATGGCAATCGTACTTTGTATTTACTGTCGTAAAGTACATTTCCTGCCTATATACCGCCTCTCTCTCTCTCTCTCTCTCTCTCTCTCTCTCTCTCTCTCTCTCTCTCTCTCTCTCTCTCTCTCTCTCTCTCTCTCTCTCTCTCCCTGACCTCCTCCGTATCATGTTTCTCGATACATGGCAGCCATTACCGGAGGCGGCCATGCAATAGCTTATGGAGTTAACATGACACGAGGAAGTTTGAATTCGACCCGGGTCGAAAAGACTTTTCTTACCTCTCCTCGAATATTTCCTCTAAAAAATGGCTGATCTTCAACATGGCGTCCATCGTCTCTAATCATGCGTTTTGGTTCTTCCAGCTAAGATCTCCCCTATGCCACTATGAGCCTTCTATACACCCCCACAAAAAAGCCACCTAAAACAAACAAACAAACAAACAAACAAAAAACCAACAAGCAAAATACAAAAACAAAACAACCGGCTTCCCCTGTCTATTTTTCCACCCATTACCACCATGTTTCTATACTTTATATTCTGCACAGCTTCACTGCATTCATATTCGGATCGTCCTTTCCTATTTTCCTTTTTTCTCTCCAAAAATAATTATATTTAATTTCTACTAAATATATGTACTGAGCTGAGTAAAAATGAATTGTCCATGTACATAGTAAAGGCATAATTTGATAATAGATATAATAAAATGGATTGGCTGGGGTTACAGATTACTCTTGTGAATGTGAACATCGAGTGCGGCAGTGAGCCAGCAGAATACTATGAGCTGAAAGAAAAATAGGTAGTATTTTATGCCCCGTCGACACAATTTAGATCAATTAAGAGGCAGGCTGCTTCGACCCTGCTGTCAGGGCCAACAGGACAGCTGAGAGGAGGAACACAATGTCCATCAGACATATTGAGATACTCCAAAGAATTTAACGTAGTGACGTTTTTTGACGAGATCGTTTAAATCTTTGAGGACGTAGAGCACACATAAGATGTTCAATCAGCATCAAACCAGAAGACAATGTTTCGGCACATTTCGAACCATCATACAAAAAAAGGAAACACAAGTTTACTTATTTCAAAGTATTCATGTGGCGTTGTTGCATGCCGTTTAACGTTTCAGATAAAGAAATAAAAAACAGAAACATCTATTTGAATAATGAAGTTAGGTCCCCAAAACAACGTATCTTCGAACGTTGTCAAATAACCATAATGAGCGTCCTCAATGATTGAAACTCTGTTAACAATCCTTGCATCCTGCTTGGCCTGAGATGAAGGAGAGAAGAATATAACAGAGATGAGTGTTTGCCGCCGATAGGCAGGGCAACGGAAATGTTTATTTGTTTAACGACGTCTAGTTAGAAGGATTTCAATAAAAACTAATTAGCTAATTTCCTTTTATCTTTTATCTTGACGTTTCCATATCCTTTTCTATTCTTTTCTTTTCTATTCCATTCTTTTCTTTTCTATTCAATTCCATTCTTTTCTATTCCATTCCATTCTTTTCAATTCTTTTCTTATCTAAGCTTATCTTTTCTATTCTTTTCTTTCCTTTTTTTGCCTTTCCTCTTCTTTTTTTATTCTCTTTTTCGGGTTTTTTTTTCGTATCTCATAATGTACTGCACTGCGCGTTCAGTTTTGAATTCTTTGGTTTGATTTGAAATCTGCATTTCTCATGAAATCCTGGTGCTTATTTATGATCGAAATTTTGCTGTTTGGTCTTCCTTGCCGATTCACAAATTCAAAGGAATTTACATTAAAATTTCAAGTTCATGCAAACAAGTTTTAACATAAAGAAACCCCACTTTTACACCCGACCTCCTCACTCCCCAAACATGTAAACTAGCACAGATACACAAACAAACAACCCAGCAAACAAATGAATAAACTTACAAACAAATATATTTTCCTTTAATCTTGGGTGCGCTATCTTTTCGTGTAAAACAGAACCCACCGTCTTTTGAAAAGTTCAAATTTTAATCACTGTTGAAAGCCTTCTTTTGATTCGTCGCATGTTATCTACAAACTGGATCCACTAACTCTGTTGCAATCAATATGCACAACAGAGAAAGTTCCTCACGCATTGAACGCCTTCTACAAAAGAAGGTCATGGGAAATAAGGTGAAGGTAGGAGTAGGGTACTGTCTCATAATAATAGAGGGAACTACTACCGATGTGCGGCATATAACCTTTAATAGTTACCGGTTATAACTCTTATACGTATAATATGATATTATAATGTATACTTACCTTACTAGATATGAATATAATATAAATATTATACTTTATTACATATATATAATTATATTATATATATTATAATGTATATATAAATATCTGTACAGGCAAGATGCATTTCAAAATAAATTATGTCATAAATAAATACATGTACGTACATAGATCTATAGAATAAAAATGTAGAAAGATAGATAGATAGATAGTAGATAGATGGATAGATCGACAACAAACGGTAGACAGCATCTATCAAAACGCCGGTTTCACTAACTGTGGACATTGATGCACGCAACAACAGGCGTATTGAGCGGAACCACCCACGGAAGGTTATTTTCAAGAGGGTGACTGTTTAAGTGGGGTACAAGTCAGTCACCACAGCACGAAAAAAATGCTGCAGCTGTGTTCTTTTAACCTTATGAAGAGTATCGCTTGATACTGTGTCTTTTCAAAATGGGATTTGCCATTATATTGGCGTTTTTTTTTGCCAAACCTTTGAAATGCGATTTTAGCATTAAGTAGAGAAGCCCATTCAATGAGTATTCACACCAGTACACCTTATCTATCTACCGTTTCACAGACATTCTGTCCATTAAGTTGTCGGGGTCCTGACCTCAGTAACCCGTAGGCCACGATTATTCTTTTATAACCTTTTCTATGTTTTTTCTGTCTCCTTCCTAGCTTTAGTGCTCCGTTAAAAACTGCGGTGACGATAACGAGTCTAGCGACAAAAAATGATGATGATGACAATAGTATAAATAACGATGTTGATGAGGGTACTTTATATCTCGTTGTTACTGACATAAGTTCTTTGGCAATTAAATACGGAAGGAACAGACTACTCTCCTAACCGAACCACTTGAAGGCATTATATGAAATCAATAGAACAGACTCGAGTTGAACTTTCGCTTTCTGAAATGCCTGGGGAACAAGTCACTGGGTAATTTCTTGGAGCAATACAAATGTACTCTTTGTTCTGCTGACTGGATACAAAGGCTGTCTTACAAGAAGACGAAAGTTATAGCAGTTATTGGCAGTTGGAATGAATAAAACATATTTTGTCACAGTATTTTTGAGAGGGTCACATTTAGAGCACATATTGTCATCTATAACCGTCTTTATTCCTCCTTTTCGGAACGTGAACTTTAGAGGATGAATAAGGTGGTTGTACGTTAGTGGGTGAGGTTATGGTTTATCTGTGAGTGTTGGCTGAGTTGTAGATTACGCTTTTTGTACAGGGCAACTGAGATAGATAGACAGATAGATAAATAGATAGATGCACACACGTAAACATAAATATGAGAAAAATGTACAAGATGCTCTGCGGTGAAAACTAAATAACTTGGAAAATAGATATATCCAAAAATATATTAAAAATACAAGCTCTATATTATAATTTCGTAATTAAGGAAATTTTCTTTAAATTTTCGTATACGACCCGCACTGAGGTCCGAGCAAAGCCGTTACCTTTCCTGTGTTCACAGTTTGTGTAAGATTATAATTGTCAAGGTCAGAATTTTGCTCTTAAAACCCCGGCATTTTAAGCAACGTAATCTTTCAAAATCGAGTCAATGTAAACAAGAAAGGCCTCAGAGGAAATAATTGTTTAAACTGTCCGTGTGCTGGTTTCTTGTGAAAAAAAGCCCCAACGAAACCGCACATTGGTGTAAATGGGCAAATGCGCCCCGTTTCAAAAGAAGGTGGAGCTTTTTTAAATTTAATTTTTTTCACACCTCCATCGACACAATTCAGATTACTTAGGATGATCCTGTCTGTCAGGGCCTATACGGGCTAAGACGGTTACATCCAAGCGGAAAGACTGAGATACTCGATAAAAGGTTTCTCCCCTCTCGGGAATCGAACTCGGGTCATATATCTACTGTCTGGCCCGAGAAACACGCCGCAGTTTTGAAATGAATATTGATCAGAATTTATTTTTTTGCTTTCAAGTATGTCATGTTCTTTTATTGAGATTGTAAAAAATGTTCTGGGTTATTTTTTAAACATATTATGCTGATAGGTACGCATTTTGAAGACAACACAATACTCATGTTTAAAAGAAAAAGAAACTTGAATTCAGAAAAGAAAGCCTAGTGTGACAAGCTCAAAGTTGTTTCGCTCATGGAGTCATGAGCGTATATTTTCAATTGTACAATCAGGCATTCGAGGATTTGAACTTCCAGTTTGTGTGCTGTTAATCTAATTTTTAAAAACCTCCAACTATTGATAATTATATTTTAAATAAGAAAAAGAAAGAACGCTTTTACTGCGCCCACGCCTTGCTAGCTATATAGGCTCTTCACATAAAAAAAAAGAAAATCGTCAACTAACACAAGGACACGTTTCATGCATGCTGGTCTTCTCAAAGTACAACAATCCTTTCAAATACATGTTTTTTTAAAAATAAATTATTATACCCTTGTAATCTGACAAAGAACACTTCCTCATAAAGATAATTACTATTGTTGCAGAAAACGTCGAAGTAGATTCAAACTATCTTAGTCTAGCAAAATAGGATTTAGACAATGTACTTTTAGATGAGTTTAAAATACGTTAAAGCAAACAGACACCGTTCTTAAATGCAGTGGGAAAGAATTCCGTTTGTGTGAACAACTCACTGTGAACAAAGTTCTAGCTCTTTTTAAAAAAAAGAAAAAATAACCCCAGCACAGTCTGTTTGGAGGAAATTAGAGAAAGTAATATTGAACAGAATTCTTAAATTTGCAGAACAAATTAGAATAGTTTTGCGGTTAAATCCCGACATTACCCTTATGACTTTTCCATCGAAGCCAAGGAACACTTTTTAGCTGCTGCCTCACGGTACTGATATTGATCTGATGTAAAAATCGTTGGTGGAAATAATTTGAAGAGGTGAAGATAATTTGAATGACAACATTTCTCCATAGTGTGTCACACACACATACACACAC
>NW_004797461.1:241701-243239 GCF_000002075.1 Aplysia californica | reverse complement strand
TCTGTCTGTCTGTCTGTCTGTCTGTCTGTCTGTCTGTCTGTCTGTCTGTCTGTCTCTCTCTCTCTTTCTCATATTCATTCTAGTAATTCACTCTCTCCCTGCCCCCGTTACTCCCCCTCCCACCTGACTATACTTGATATATTTCTGAATATCCTCTTGACTTTTGTTTCCTTGTGCTGAAAATGTCCAGGAGAATCATCAGGGGAATCCATGCCTAGTTGTAAGACTTCCCTAATTAGTTGTGCGTGGGTGACTTTCGTTCTGTCTCAGGGCGAGGATAGCAACGTCGGAAAAGCGATTGCAAAAAGTAGGGAAAGGGGACTAAGTTTAGTTTTTTAAAATAGACTAGGGAATCTCCCCACAGATTCGTTTGAAGTTTTCATGCTTAGAATAATGGTACTTTACTGTGGAGTTGGAGCAACCTCCCCCCCCCCCCACTCTTAACTTGAACACAACACAAGTATTCTCATCTCTCCTAAAAATGAACGATACCATTCTTTATATCGTTGCCAGGAATGGGGGAAGGTGGTAACTATGTTTGGAAGCAATAACTTGTAGATTTTGAAATACACATGTACCAGACTTCATTTTCATAAATTTCAATAAATAATGTATTCTGCAAAATGAGTGGGCCAAAATCACAATTAATTGATCGTTGAGATTCAACATATTTTACTCGTATTGTATACTAGTTAGTGCCCTTGCGTGAGATTTATATTGCGTTAAAGTGTGCGGGTCGTTCTGAGAGATATAAGGTTGTGGGCATATTATGACACCCACGTTTCCACGGGGTAAAAGCTCAAGTATCGTAACTAGAGTTTTTGTCATTAATCACTTTTGTGAAACTACTATCCCAAGGCACTGGCAAGGTGCGCATGCTCTATAAAAGCTTTCGAGAAGTGCGCTTGTTTTGCGAAAATACACTTTAAAATGAAATTCAAGGGACTGTTGATGGACACTGCGGTGAAAAAAGGAGTTTTCTATCCCTCCCATAGAATTTGAAAAACCCTGAATTACGATATTTGTTCTGGGACCACGCGATTCACGCAATATAATTCTCTCACAAAAACTCCCACATATTCCCTCTGCCTTAATCCCTCAGAGCGACTCTTCCTATTGACAGAACCCTATCACTATCATGTCTCTCACAATTATTGCTCCTACACATTCGCACCATCTTGGTTCTCACTGTTGATCTCACACTTACCCTACCTACCACATGTCCCATCTCATAGGCTACATACATTCAAATAACCAAGGATTATGTCACACACACACACACACACACACACACACACACACACACACTATTCACATCGCCCAATCGAAACCATGTATTCACACCGCATAATCTTTCTCTTTTATATGTTCATCTCTTTTATAAACATATGTGATCAAATTTCCAAATACTTATCGGTAATGCACTCATTTATTCTCACAGAGCTGAATATTTTTCAAATGCACGTATTTACACATTAATTGCTTCTAACCGACGTACTCACGTATCAAAGTCGTATGCTAATTTTCAAATATCTATC
>NW_004797461.1:238336-239949 GCF_000002075.1 Aplysia californica | reverse complement strand
AGGGGGGGGGTGGGGGTCGAAGAAGAAGAACTTGAAAACGAAGCTAAGAAGAAAAGAATCCTGCTTGCTTGTCGCTGTTATTATTGGAACAATTCCTAAGTTGGCAAAATGGTAAAAGTATGATAGTCTCTTTCACCTTCCCCTGAAGGCAAGCTCTGGGAATTGTAGGTTCGATTAGAGTGCATTCAAATCAGTTGTAAATTGGAATAGTATTTATCTAGATCTAGTGTATTTCAATTTCTTCACAAGGAGCGCTATAGGAACCCATCTAGAAATAATATTATTATCCTCGGCGAGTTTTATTAAACGGGCATCTGTGTTTTTGCTGCTGCTGCTAGGCGCTTGTTTGTCGCAGACATAAAATCCGAGTTCGATTCCCGAGCATGGAGGAATCTTTATCGAGTATTTAAGCCTTTCTGCTAAGATGCTGTTTATATCTCTCAGCCCGAGTTGGCCCTGACATGCAGGGGGGGAAGCCTGCCTCCTAAATGATCTATATTGTCTCGAGGAGGGTAGAAAAATAATTACACTTAAAAAGGCACCATATGAACCCACCTAAAAATAATATAATAGTATTATCATTATCCTGTGCCATCTTTATTGAAGTGGAGGGTTGGAGGGCGCAACTGGTAGGTCCTACTTCTTTACTTTCCCACTGTTGTTTCCGTCTGTGTGTCTGTCTTATTTTTTCCCAGCACTAAATGACCATTACTGTGTCGATGTGCTTCGCTTTACACAATCTCAAAACTCTAATCTCATGGTTAGAAGAGTGAAGGGAGCGAGTGTTTTCGCTGTCTCGTTTGGGCATGATGACACCCTCAATCGGCAACTGAGGGGGCAATGCTCAGCCCAGTACAAGAGAGCGCTTTAAGTGTTGTTTAGACTTGTTTGCCTGTATAAATTAGATCTACCTATGTTGACCTTATATTTCACTTACCACCCATGAGACGTCCAGTTCATATCTATCGTGGGAAAAGATTCTTTATCCAGTATCCGTCCTCACGTTTGAGTCCGAGACAGATTGGACCTCGCACCTTTTTGTGTACTTGGGGAAGATTACAGTAAACATGGGTAAAAAAATAGGGCAAACAAGTTTAATCAAACAAAACTCACAGCTCTCTCTTCCACAAGGTTTAGAGTTCCTTTCGTTTTGAGAAAACTTGTGTTCTCATTGAGTAGCCAAGGCGTGTTTTCTTTCGTCTGTCCGCATTAAAAATTTCTCGCTCATCTATCAATTTACCAATTGGCACGAAACTTTGCATATTGCATGGCACCCATGTAAGTGAGTGACCAAAATATAATATTTGTTCAAAAAATCTTGAACACAAAAAAAACAACAGGTTTCTTTATTTGGGCCTTATATTGAACACCGCCCTTTGGGTGCATACACAGAATCGCTACAATAGATGAATTACTGTAATCTAACACACGCACACACGCATTTACAACCAAAGAGGAAAATGAAATAATATGTTTGCGTGTGCGTCTGCGTCTGCGTGTGTGTATGTGTGTGTGTGCGCGCGCGTGCATGTGTGTGTGAATAGAAAAGAGAAAGAGATAAAGAGACAGAGAGAGAGAGAGAGTGAGAGAGAGAGAGAGAGAAAGAAAGAAAA
>NW_004797461.1:233067-236597 GCF_000002075.1 Aplysia californica | reverse complement strand
TCTCTCTCTCTCTCTCTCTCTCTCTCTCTCTCTCTCTCTCTCTCTCTCTCTTTCTCTCTCTCTCTCTCTCTCTCTCTTTGTGTACCTGACCTGTCTTAAACCCTATCTGTACGTCTGTGTACCTGACCTGTCTTAAACCCTATCTGTACGTCGTGTTCTACTCTCGTATCCATACGATGTGTGGAGCCGGAGCTCTGTGCCACCCCTTTCCAAAGAGGAAATTTACTCGTTAATCCGATCCGCACGCTTAGCCTAGCAGTCTGTCAAAATGATTTATTGAGAAATACTGGAAGTTTCTAAGAGATCTTCGCTCTAGAAGTATTCTGAAAGGGGAAGAAAACAACCCCGTGGGTACAAAATGACCCCAGGGTGTACGGATAGGGTTAAAGAAACACATTTCCCTCTACTCCCTTCTTTCTTCCAGTCACTTAGTCGTACAACCAGTCACTGAAATGCCAAAAAGTTCTAGATCTTTCTTGCTGACTTGAATGACAAGATATTATTTCTTATCCGAGACTGCGGATTCTTTCTTCGATCTACATAGCAGAGCAAATATCACGGCTGATTTCAGGGTCACCCAGCATTTATGCTCTCCCCCCAGAGAGGCGAGGCGGAAATGAATAGATAGAGGCTTGGATCATAGAAAAGCAAACAATCATTATAAACATCAATTTTTTCCCTTTTCGAAAGAACATTTTTAACACAGGAGAACGTATGTTTTACAGAAATATAAGTTTTAAAAAAGGAAAGTCCTTGTTGCTTTCTTTGTATTATAATATATACTCGTACAAAAATATATACACATACACACCACACATACACACCTGCACGCACACACACACATGCACACACACACACACACACACACACACACACACACACACACACACACACACACATACACACACACACACCAATTTTGATTTTTAAACTTTATGGTCTGAATGTTTCTTCAGCATAAAAAGAGAGGTTACCAACATGTATCACCTACCAAAAAGTTTAAAAGAAAATAATGGAAATTTGATATTATGACCTTGCAGTTGCAGTACAGGCAAGCTGATAATTAGGGTGAATAATAAAAACCAAGAGAAAAAAACACAACCCTAATTAAAACAGCATCTAGTCAATAGACTTTCGACTTTTAAGAATAGATTTCCCAAAGCGCTTCCAGTTTTAAGTTACTATTGCTACACTCTACGTATTGTTGCTATTGTTAAAGAACAGTCTTCATCATTATAATATGGGTAACAAGTGTTAACTTCAGTGACACCATTTCGTGCATGCTTGCGTGGACGACAGGAAATATTTAATACCACTGTCATTGTAAACAACCAAGACAAATTTATCTCCAGTAGATAAATAAATAAAGATTGCCATTGCAATCTCCATTTTCAGTATCCACCTGTCTAACGATCCCCGAGGGTGGTTGAATGGCACTATTGGTAGGTCCTACTTCTTTACCTTACTTCTGTTACTTCTATCTGTCTGTTATACTTTTTACCCAATGCAAAATGAGTATTACTGTGTCTATGTGTTTCTCCTCATTCAAACCAACAAACAAACAGACGTGGGTGGTTGGCGGGTGCTCTGGTGTGGTTTGCTTCCTTTTTCCTATCAAACATCTTTCGTCCTTATCTCCCCTTCTGCTTTATAATGTTTGTTACTCTCTCATAACACCTCTAATCTTCTGGCGCTCATATGACCTTATGCAGTTGCGAGCGCTTTAAAACCTCTACTTAAACTAACTAAAACAAACAAATAAACCAACAGACAAACAAACAAACACACAAAGCAAACAAGCAAACAAAAAACAACAACAAACAAACAAACAAACAGACGTACGTAACAATAGCCTCACACTTTTTTCTGTTTTGTGTGGACACAGCAACGACGTACATACAGGAAGATTATTCTAGACGGTAGAAGGCTTTCACGAGTATAATACTGAGCTTAACGATTTCACTGAGAAGATCATAAGGATTTAGTTTGTCAGTTCCTTATGATCTCTTTAAGGGAAATAATAAAAGTTGCCAAGTAAACAGTTAGCAGTAAAACGACGCAAATGGTGTACCTTTGCTTGCGAAAACATTCACGTTTCATAAAGCTGAACAAGGGATCTTTTGTCCTCTTAGGGTTTGTTTTCATGTAAGAGGTATCGAATGTAAAAAGCTAAAAACAGAGCAACTGAAAGTTCTTGAAATAGCTGAGTGCCATTTTCTTTATGGGCGCGAAGTCGTAATCAGGTCGTTGACTCCATCTCTGAACATTAGTCTCCAAACGAGTTTTACTCTAGTTTTTATGAATTAGCGTTGTCAACAATCCACGGGCCAGTCGTTATTACACTATGAACTTCGGTCAAAGAACGTTTTATTGGCCTTTCTTCAATATATATCTCTCTTTGACTTTAATACCACCAGCAGGCAACGTCTATCATAGCAAGGCTCTCCGACGTCTTTGTCGAGTGTCCCCGTCGTTCTCACGGGTATGAAGCTCTGGCTGGCAATGGTGGGGTAGCCCGAAGTGGCTACGTTCTGAAATTCAAAATTTTTGTCAATGAGAACGGGAGATATCAACAATAATAACGATAACCGTTCTATCCAAGTCCCCGTTTATTGCAAGTACAAAAAGTGAATATCTAATCTTACCCCTAGTACACTGCGATAAATGCAGACAGTTTCCACTCCGTCAAAAGGTCCATCTTCTCCGCTAGTGAGGTGCTACTCAAGCGCTACGACCTCAAAAGCTTTGGCTTGTGGCGTCATGTCTGCATTTCATTAATTAATTACTTGAACCTCCCGTCAAATTTTCTTTCATGGTCATACCTTTTTTGTTTTGGTCTTTGGCAGGTGCTCTGGTGGTATGGTTTCCTCCTCTCCTATCAAATATCTATCGTCTTTATCACTCCTCCTTTTCCAATGTGTTTTTCTTGTAAATATCTCTAATATTCGGCATTTATGAGACCTAATTGTGTTACAAGTACCATAAAACGCTCATTAAAACAAACAAATAATCGTCCATTTCAGAAAAGCAAAGAAATAAAATCCATTGTCGTCGCACCGAGACACATTGCCTGTGAAATGATCAATGTTATATCCAGTAGGACATTTAACCTGTTGTAAAAAATGTGAGAAATAGAACCAAAACCCCCCCAAAAGACAAGAACCCCCCCCCCTCCCTCAACAAAGCAAAAACAGAAAGCCCTGTTTAGTATCCAGAAGAGAAGTTTCTTGTTCGAGTATTCAGAGTTGTTAAAATCCAAACAGGATCGTAACGACATGTGCGAATGAAAATAGTCGATAAACCACTCTGAATTAAGTTAATAGCTCCGGGAAAATCGAAGACTCGACTTACGTTCAACACAAAACGCAGGCGAAACTGTTGTGATTTCTTTAGGCTTCAAGCTGCCCGCTTTGTTTTGGTTTTCAGATCACATTGACTGACACGGTATAGCGTAGTATTTCTCTCTGTCTCTCCCCCCCCCTCTCGCTCTCTCTCTCTCTCTCTCTCTCTCTCTCTCTCTCTCTCTCTCT
>NW_004797461.1:229856-232829 GCF_000002075.1 Aplysia californica | reverse complement strand
CTAAAGATCTATCTATCTATCTATCTATCTATCTATCTATCTATCTATCTATCTATCTATCTATCTATCTATCTATCTATCTATCTATCTATCTATCGTCATTTGCTAGTTCAGGTCATTCAACTCAGGGTGGATTTTATTTTTGTTCATCGAGTTCCCGAAGGCTTCCCGCAGCAGGTGGTTTGGGTTGGGAGCCTGTTCAACAACTTTTAAATTAGAAACCTTTTCCATTGGTAAGAACCGATACGGATTCACTGGGGGCAGGGCAGGCTGCAGCGCATTGGCAGCAGTAGCTAGGTGTAATTTGTAGAAAGGAAGAGATCACACGTCGGTCCCCCCCCCCCCTTACCTCTTCCAAATAATTTAAGAGAACAAAACAAAATACCATTAAACAGAACTAATGAACAAAAATCAAGAACAAAACAAACAAACAAACAAACAAACGTACAAACAAAGAAGCAAGAAAACAACCGTCCCCACAACCCTTTCCAGGTTATGCACAACAACAACAACAAATAATCACTACATGGCAGCTTGCACTGTATGCTTCTCAGGAAGTTGAGATTGTTTCAGGGTGTTATCAGGTCTATGTATACCCTTCCTTCGACTCAACGGAAGGTATTGTGTAAGAACTGCAGGTGCCCGCACACTAGTGGAGTTTTTTTTAAAAAGACGTGACAGCTCAAATTAAGGTGTCCGTCCACCATAAAGGTAGCACGTTGAACTGTTATCAATCAGTGTCAATAAACCAGTTTGCTAAAAATCAACCTCATACGCCTTTCATGTAGAGTCTGCACGTAAGCCCACTGTAACAAGCATCCGATATTGGGGATATCTCGTTAATTGTAAAGAAATTTAGATGTCCGTATTTTTGTCGAGGTGCACAAGGATTCAAATTTAGTCGCTGTAGCATAGCATAATATTATGATTTATCCTAATCGTTTTCTTTCTTAATCGTTTTATCCTAATGCTTCGCAGTCAATTTATCTAAGAACAAGGTATAGCCAAGGCGGTGGGGTTAACGACTTCTGCACGCCCAGTCTTGAAAGATCAGGATAAGAAAAAAAAAAAGAAACAAACAAAATTTTAAAAATCTTTGTTTACTCAGAACCATTTTTAGATTAGCTTATACTAGCTGCAGTGATGCGGACACAAAACGTTATTCAGAGTCCTTTCCTTGCAGCGAACGCATATAAACATAATTATGTGGTTGGTTGGCGGGTACTCTGTTATGTTTGCTCCATTTTTCCTATCAAACATCTATAATCATTTTCTCTCCCCATTTAGTTGTAGGTTAATCTCGAGTAACACATCTAATTAATTATTCTCACTTATATGTCCTAAATGAGTTGCAAGGGCCAAACATTCTTATAAAAACTGAACTAAAAACGAACCTCTATCGAAATATAAAAGTTTTTCTTTTCATTTTAGAACTCGATATCACGATTACCAGAGATAGTTAACGAATTTTTCGGAGGATGTGTCGGAGTGATTGCGGGAAGACATCCATTTGCTTTCTTTTTGCACAGCTCAATTTCGTTACTTGTTTTTGTGGATTTGATGTGGCATTTCTCATAACATCTTTCCTAGTACACTCACGCCTTCTATTAATATTTCTTATGGAAACAGCGTCAGTGGTGTAATGGGTAGGCTCTTTACAGTTTTACACACAAGCCATGAGTTCGGTTCCCGTTTTGGGAATGTTATCTTTATTTTAACAAATACCTGGATACCTGGCTCAGACTCAAATGTTGACGTAGTATAATGACCAGCCACTGATTTCAGTCGGTAGCTGCCGTCGGGCACTCTGTCTTATTCAGTCAAGCCCATGCCTGGATACTGACGGTCCATTTCATGGAAGTATCACCCATGTCTTTCATCTATTTGATGTATCCCGCTCAGCTCCTTGGGGCTCAAAGGGCAGGATAGAGATATCCCGCTTTTTAAATGATCTTAATTATTTTAATAGAGGAGCAATGCTTTTACAATTACTGCAAACCGTTTATTCCGCTACTTTTTTACAGTACAGTCTCAACAAATCAGTTCACAATTCACATTATTATATCCCTACCATTTGCAGCTTGACACTTTGGATTCGTGTTTACATAAAGTCGATTTTCTTCTAAAGCTCAAACCTTGCTGGAAACACGGAAATAATTTGGTTGACAGGTCCTGGGGTCTTTACGATTGATCGTTGTTGAATAGCTTTCGAAAATCAATCTTCTTTTGTGACTGCCAAAGACCAGTGATTTATACAACAGCTGTAGTTAGAGCCCGGTGCAGTCATGACATATTTAGAAATGGGAGATCATTTGAAGTAAGGGATGAAGTAATCGTGAGAGGGTAAGTAAGGGAAGGGTTTTTTTTTGGGAGGTGGGGTGGTATTGCGGCAATAGACACCCACACAGCCAACATACATAGAGATAGATTAAAATAATATATATTTGATATAAGAATGAAAAATAGATAAATAGTTGGATTGATAGGCAGAATCCAACTTTGTAGATAGATAGATATAGAGACAGACATATAGATAGATAGATAGATAGATAGATAGATAGATAGATAGATAGATAGATAGATAGATAGATAGATAGATCATATTAGTTTATAATCGGTGCCACATTCCACGAGATGCCTAACGGGGGTTGTGGAAAGGGGGGGGGGGTGAGAAATCGGAGCTATTCTCCATTATCGATGTCTGAGATTGATACGAGATGTCCCCCTGAAGGCTTGAGGAACACACATCTTTCACGTAGGATCTGTCCATCATGTCAGTCTAGACCCCATTCTTCTCTCCATCGTGTCTCTTGCCCTTTCTCTCATCTGCAGGATGTCATTAGCCCTTTTCTTCTCCATCTCTACCTCGTCGTTTTGCCCTGTTTCTCTCTCTGTCTCTGTCTCTTTTTCTCTCTCTGTCTCTCTCTCTCTCTCTCTCTCTCTGTCTCTCTCTCCCTCCCTCCCTCCCTCTCT
>NW_004797461.1:226106-227482 GCF_000002075.1 Aplysia californica | reverse complement strand
CCACACACACACACCCACTCCCCTCCCCCGTTCCTTCCCAACTTTTCTCCTTCAGAATAAAATTTTCCACCTTGGTCTCTGTTAGGCCTAAAAAGAAAGAAGGAAGTGCTTTGAACGAAAACACACGTCCGGCACCGATTGTATTCATTGAATTATATCGAGAGAACCAATTTTATTGATACGGCCACCAAAGATTGTTTAAAACAAGATAGTTCACTCGGCCCAAAAAAGTGTCCCCGGAAGTCTGTGCATTGGTTCAGATGGCGCAGCAGTCTTTAGTTTTGAAGTTTTAAAAGAGCACCAGGACATGGATGGCTGGTGCCTCTATAAATAAATCATTGATGGTCAAGGTGTTTTGAAGCTCTTTTTCGTTTCTCCAGAAGAAGAATAGGAATAGCACAGTTTGTTAGTTGCGCTTTTATTGGTTTTTATTTATTTATTTAATTTTTTTTTTACAAAAGTAGGGTAACTCTGTTTTCAAGGTCCGCACTTTTTCGAAGAGGCGCCACCCCACCGAATTTTGAGGACATTCGCTTTTAATTGGCTCAAAGAGAGGAGTGAACTATCATGTTATACACGATCTTTGGGGCCACCCAATGGTATCGGGTACACGGCATTCAGCGACTACGTGACAACTTCTCTCTCGATACTGTCGAAATCGTAAGTCCTTGTAAAGAATATGTCGCAGCGACCAAAATCGTAATCTTGTTTTTATCTACTCAGGCAGCATTCTTTCTTCCTAACATTCTGTCTATCTTCATATCTCTTCAGTCTTCTTTCTATCTTTTCAGTCTTCTTTCTTCTTTCAATCTCCTCTATCCTATTTCTTTCTTTCTTCTCAAACTTGTTTCTATCTTTTCAATCTTTTTTCTATCTTCCCAATCCCGTTTTTATTCATTCATTCTCTTTTTCATCTCTTCTATTGTTTTGGGTATCTTCTAAGTTTTCTCCCCTTCTCCCGTCCTTCACCTCTGTCTGTTCATTTAATCTTCTTTCTATTTTCTCAGTCCCCCTCCACCACCCCCCCAACTTATCACCACAGCGACAACCATGCCCTCCCATGTCCCGTGGCCACTTCCACTTCCGGCTCTTTTGATGGTTTTCGCCTGATTTGAGAAATTATTTCCGCGACGGGCTCTCATCTAAAGGGAAAACGAAACTTATTATTACAAAAGTAGGACCAGTTATGGACTACCAGATCTAAACGATTCGAGAGGCATCCATCAGATAGGGTGTTGTGTCCAGTGTTGGTGAGACAGATGATAATTTTTACACCCGTTGCTTGCTCTGAGAACGGTAGTGATTTGTTTATTTTGCCACAATTTAGCAGAATATTATGTTCTTTTTATTATTCTTTTTTCTCCCCCCCCTCCCCC
>NW_004797461.1:224529-226006 GCF_000002075.1 Aplysia californica | reverse complement strand
CCCCCTCCCGCCACCCTCCCATTTTCTTATGTTACTGTGATAGCGACAACCCTGCTTCTTTCATTCAGCTTTCTCAACACACCTCTCTTCTTTTTTATAGTTTTAGTTTCAGTAAGGATTTTGCCACACTTGAAACATAAATTTTAATAGATCATAATATAAATGCTGAAGATTAGAGATGTCTTTAGAGACCTAGTTTCATACAGTATGCGTTTAATACCCTAAAAAAACTGCAATGATATTTAGAGGCCGGCGATCATGGAAACTCCGCAAACAACTGACGTCTAAAAACACCCTGCTATGATGTGGAAAAAAAAATAATCCACATCATATTCCAGTGGAGTTAAGAATAATCTAGTATTGGTTCGCCCTCTGCCTGGTTTGAGAAATAATTTCCGGGAAGAAATCTTATCCTAAAGATTAAAATTTTTCAGTGACTCGAGGCACATTTTGAGAGGGACATAGTCTCATACTGAACCCATATCGAACCCGGAAGAAGATATCTCTTTTCAAGAGGCCACCAATGATTCAAAAGAAAAAAAAAACCAAGAATAATATTACGACAGTATGTAAAACTGAAAAAAACCCAATCCTTAAAAAAAAAACAGGTAGTAGAAGATTTAGAAGATAGAAAGAAGAAAAACGTCTGTCTGTCTGTCCGTCTGTATGTCTGTCTGTCTGTCCGTCTGTCTGTCTGTCTTTCTGTCGTTCTGCTTCTTTGTCTCTGTCGCTCCCCTCTTCCACCCCCTTCTCTCTACTCCCCCCCTCTCTCTCTCTCTCTCTACCTCCCGCCATCAGAAACACAAGCACGCGAGAACGCATCCAAACTCAAGACGACCACCTGAGAATCGACAGCCCGTCCCCATCAAACCAGTAATTACTTACACATCTCAGATCTTAACGAAGCCCTAGATTTACCCACAAAATCCACAATAAATGCTTCCCGTTCCCTTTCTTACAGCTCACCGATTTTGGTTCCGTTATTGCACACTCACGTGCTCGTCGGTAGCGACGTGAGTTTTGCACGATCTGGCTAGTTTGAAGCTTTCTTCCTTTTCGAGATGTGTCCAAATTACCCCCCGACCCCCCCCCACCTCTCTCCAAAGTATTTATTATGTGACAAGTTGGTTACAGTAGTCCTGTAGTCGATAGGCTATATATGTGAGGCAACGTGGTGGAATCAGGCTCTCGTCAAAATAATCAAAGTGAAGAAACTTGCATCTTTCCACAGGTTTGTGAATTTTTATCAAATTTTTGTTTTTGGCTAAACACCTTTCATGCCCATTAAAAATTCATGTCTGAGTGAATTTTTCTGAAAAACGTTGATTAAAGGCACGAAAAATGTAAATTTTCAGTTACCATGGACTCTTAAGATAAAGAAATAGCTAATGTTTGGCGGCCATTTTCTCACAAATTTTACCTCTGAAAACAGGTGACCGCCACCTCCTTCATTTACAAATATCTCGACTTGTATTCA
>NW_004797461.1:222396-223787 GCF_000002075.1 Aplysia californica | reverse complement strand
CCTCCCCCTGAATCCCCTTCCAACCCACCCTCTTCCATCCGAGGCCCTCATAAATGAGTTAACGTTCATTGTATTGTTAGTTTGCTACTCGTTCAAGATATTTTATTACCTTTGTAAGTTGGTGTGCTTGGTTTTTCGTCTCTTCAATTTTTACAGCCGTATTTCTGTATGCATACCCCCGTGGATTCCATCTGTCCCCTCTCCTTATTGAGTGTTATTTATTTATCTTTATTGTCCTTATTTTCACCATTCTCTTTATCAACCACGTTTCTGTTACCGCTTGCCTTGCAGGACACCTGCATAAAAAATTCACCAAATATACGCCCTAAGTATTCTCAGTTTTGTCGCCATTGCAATGCTTTTGTTTCACAAGATAGTGACTAGTTTTCTGGTTGTTTCACAAGATAGTGACTCGTTTTCTGAAAGTGTGTTTGGTCTTTGCCTTTGGTAATTCGTCATTGGACTTCTCATTCCCATTGTCCATCTGATGTTATTATATTACTCAGGCATTTAAAAGTGTTGACTTTTTTTTGCTTTGCTCCTCGTTAATATAATATAAACACAATGGCACTGAAATCATAAAGTATGAAAAAATGAAAGAAAAAAGAAGATGGAGGAAGGGCATTATGATATCATGAGAGAGTGTAGGAGGGAAAATTGACCGAAAAATGAAAAATAAAATCACGTTCTAAAGGCAACTGAAAGCTAGAAGTATTTGAGAAAGTGTAAGTGGAAAATTGAAACAGATACTAAAGACAAAATCACACAGCCCAAAGGCAACCGAGAAATGCAATTTTTACAGAAGTAGAGAAGTCCCGCAAATCACCATGAATAGGGCGTGTGAGACGAAATGGAGACGAACTGAAAGAAGCTTTAAACACTTTCATAGCGACCAGTCGACCCGAAGGAGAAGAAATGATTGTATTCAGTTATTACCGAGTCTTTGCCACAGGCGAGATGTTTGTACGACCGCCATCTTTGATACCAGCTACGTCATAAAGGGCACATTACCGAACGCCTTTCAAGTCGGGACAACTCATTTAGATCATTCTCTGCGGTGACAGTGGTCTCCCCCTTATCAGGGACATCGCCGTGGAGTAATAGGCTTTGTGCTTGACAGGGATGTTTTGAGTGCATTTCCCTCGTATTTTTCTTTGATTTTTGCTTTTTTATTTGTTTCTTTTCGGGTTCCCTAGTTTTTGTTTCTTATTATCTTCTGTGTGTCAGGTGGTTGGGTCTGCGTCAAGGAGATCCCAGAGGGAAGAAAGTGGATTTTATTATTTGCAGCTTCAAAATGAAAGTTATCAAGAGATCAATGTCTCAAAGTCGTTTCGTCAATCTTCTTTTCTCTTTCTTTCTCTCTCCCCGCCCTATCTCTCTCTCCCAACCTC
>NW_004797461.1:209699-213256 GCF_000002075.1 Aplysia californica | reverse complement strand
TCTCTCTCTCTCTCTCTCTCTCTCTCTCTCTCTCTCTCTCTGTCTCCCTCTCTCCACGACACCCAGTTGTGTTCATTATTATAGTGTAAGTGCGAGAGATAGAAAGATCGAAAGACATAAAACAATAGAGTGAGCTAGCGGATAGATAGATCGATAGATTGATCGATAGACCGATCGATCGATAAATAAATAGATAGATAGATAGATAGATAGATAGATAGATATCGTTTGTATGTGTTAATAAAAAAATCTGTGTCACAATAAAATGTCAAATATAATACTGCATTGTGTGTGTGTGAGTGTGTGTGTGTGTGTGTGTGTGTGTGTGTGTGTGTGTGTGTGTGTGTGTGCCTGTGTATGTGCCTGTGTGTTTATGCATACTAGTAAGAGTAGAAAACTCTGTTGATTCGTGGGTTCACTGTATAAAGCACAACATTTTGAAATCTTAGGCTAAACAGAAGACAAAATAGCATAGTTAGAACACACATTAGTCTTCCTTTCTCTCTTTCTCTCTCTCACCACTTCCTTCTTTTTCTCACTCTCTCTCTCTCCCTCTCTCTCTCTCTACCTCTCTCTCCCTATCTCTAACTTTCTCTCCTTTTGGCGTTGTTATTGTGTGGAGAAATCACAAAGCAAATATCAGAAACGCTTCACACGAAACAACTGCGATCCATCACTCCTCAACATCTGTCCATCAGCTTGTCTAATCAGAAGAATCTGCTAGATTTCAACCACAGGGAACTCATTAATGTCAGTGTTTGTTATGTAATATGGTGGGGGAAGTCCAAGGTTACAGAAAGTTTTCGCAGTAAATTTGTAGGAAATTGTTTGTTTTTGTTTATATCTGTATGTCTTCATTTTTTCCCCTGAAGACGTAATACTGAAATCTTTAGCTGTGCTTTTTTCTGTCTCTCTCTATCTATCGGTTTTTGTCTGTCTGTCTTTCTCTCTGTCTTTTTCCGTCTGCCTGTCTGTCTGTGTTTCTTTGTCTATCTGTCTGTCTGTCTGTCTGTCTGTCTGTCTGTCTGTCTGAGTGCCCGCATGCGTGTTTGTATGTGTGAGTGTATGCATGTGTCGGTTTGTGTGTGAGTACGTGTGTGTGTGTGTCTCTCTCTCTCTCTCTCTTCCTTTCTCAATATCTCTCTCTTTCTCTCTGTCTCTCTGTTTCTCTGTTTCTCTGTTTCTCTCTCTCTCTCTCTCTCTCTCTCTCTCTCTCTCTCTCTCTCTCTCTGTTTCTCTCTGTATAAAAACTGAAAACCACTTAAATTTCTCGAAACAAGTTAACAGTACTGACAGCTTCAAAGCCAAGATAAAACAAACAAACAAACAAACCATACAAAGCAACAAACATCCTGAAAACAATAACAAAACTAAACAGCAGAAGTGGTATACAAGTTTCATCTATTCCCGCCCACTGACATACAAACTCTCGCTTTTCTTCGTCAAATCCATTGCCCCTCCTCCCCCCCACCCGGGCGCTTTATAGTCCCCACCCCCACCCACCCGGCCTCGTTAGTTTATCCTCCATGCTCACATTACGACAAAAAAACACAACTTCTTTTGTCTGTCTTTCGGTTTTTGTTTTGTTTCGTGTCTTCATAATAATAATATGTTCGTCTTCTATACACGGCTGTCACCGTCTTCTTCTTACGTTTCTGTTTATCCTTTACAAAAAATATGTACCGATCAATATGTATTGGACAGACGTTGTGTTTCGTTTCGTCGAAAGAGAATTAGAGTCGGGGATGGGAAATGAATGGGAAAAGCTTCTAGTTAATAAATGCAATACTGATTAAACGGAGGAGCGTTTATGGACATGAACGTACCTTATTACACGCACGCTCGCGCTTGCACGCTCTCTCTCTCTCTCTCTCTCTCTCTCTCTCTCTCTCTCTCTCTCTCTCTCCCTCTCTCTCCCTCTCTCTCTGTCTCCCTCTCTCTCTGTCTCTCACACATATACACATATTATACACACATACGCATACACACGTGCGTACAAATACATATACGAGCAATAAGAATAATGACGTAACTAGGATTTTGCTTTGTGTGCAGAATTGATTGACAAAGCTGCTAAAGAAAACAAAACAAAAAACATAAACGAACAAACAAAAAAACCAAAAACAAACAGCAAACAACATAATCCAAACAGGTTGCAGTGCAACAATTTAACACACAGGTGTCTACTGAGATTTTATATTCTTGCTACAACAATGGTTGTAACAACAGCGATGATGATGATGATGATGATGATGATGATGATGATGATGATGATGATGATGATGATGATGATGATGATGAGCCCGTGGCCCGAACCCCCCGAACCCGCAACTATCATAACGTAAAACGTACAATAAATCAGACAACTCTTTGAGCCAAAATGATATAACTACGATGTATGACAAGCAAAATAATGGAAAATGCTGTGACAATCGATGAAAAAAAGATAAATGTAAAAAGAGAAGTAGATCAATTCAATAATATCGCTGACAAAATGAACAAATGAACCCATGCGAAACTACAGTTATTGCCCTCAATGAAATAAAGTTTTATTGGTCTTAGGATGATTGTAATTCGTGACTCATCGCTCTCACCAATTCATCTCTTAAATGTGACCCACTTTAAATATCGAAACCGCGGAACTTGTATGCCTGTTGATACGCTATTATTATCTTGTAGCGCTTGTTTTTTTTCAGATTCAATCCGTTTGATTTAATAAATTATACACAAACTTTTCGAACACGTTTCCTTAGAGAGTTTATGAAACACACACATTGTGAAAACGTGTCGTGCTTATACAGCTGATCAGTTATACTCGCCGCTTTTGGTGAGAAGAACTTTTAACGACTTGACCGCTCCTTGCCGAGAAAGGTGGACAAATACTGGATTACATCCCGAGAATTCATCTCCAGAATTCATCCTGAGAATTCATCCCCCTGCCCACCCCAGTTCTCGTGTTTCACAAGTGTCTCGAGGTTTCTGAGTTTGTGGTCAGCTTGCGGTGTCTGGAACTTCCCATCGTTTTCATCAACTGTCGAGTGTCGTCACACTGGTCAGTCTGTTTCTCGGGGCCCAGGGTGGTGCTGACGGTTGTTGCAGGCTTTTCTTAGGTGACCGACCTCAGCGGTGACTTCATCGCTGTGACCGTGGCGTCATAATGTGGTCCTCCCATCTGTGGTGGTGAGTATATTTTGTATTTCTTAGTTTTTTGGGGTATTTTTCACCTGTTTGTTTGTGTGTTTGTTTGTATGTATTTGTGTGTGCATATGTGTGTGTTTATTTGTGTTTATATGTGTGTGTGTGTATGTGTATGTGTGTGTGTGTGTATGTGTGTGTGTGTGTGTATGTGTGTGTGTGTGTGTATGTGTGTGTGTGTGTGTGTGTGTGTTTATAAGTGAGTATATGTGAGAGAGAGAGAAAGAAAAAGAGAGAAGCAGAGAACGATGGAGAGCGTTTTTTAATTAGAAACAGAGGAAATAATGTACAAAACAAGAGACTGGTCGAGAGAGTTAGAGAGATAGAGGGAAATAGAGATAGAGAGAAGAGAGAGAGAGAGA
>NW_004797461.1:204888-205999 GCF_000002075.1 Aplysia californica | reverse complement strand
AAAAAAATATATTAAAAAATTATTATAGAAAGTCTGGAAAGGTCACGTACGACCGTTCACGATCATGAAAATCTATTTCTTTACAATGCCTGACAAGAAGTGAATGAGCCAGGGTTCAGCCCAGGATGAAAAATGACCCGCCAGCGGTACTGGTATCTCAGGCTGGGGTTTTCTCTGACTGTTCGCACGTGGCAATGCTAAAGGTAAGGCAGCGTGGTGGAATCAGGCTCTCGTCAAAATAATCAAAGTGAATAAACTTGCATTTTTCCGCTGGTTTTTTAATTTTCATCTTTTTTTTTTTTTTCTTTTTTTTTTGGCTCAACACCTTTCATGCCCATTAAAGAACTCATTTCGGTGTAGATTTTCTTGAAAACGTTGATTAAAGGCACACAAAAATGTCAATTTTCAGTTACCACGGACTCTTAAGCAAAGGAAATAACTAATCTTTGGAGGCCATTTTCTCACTAATTTTACCTGTGAAAAAAGGTGACCCTCACCTCCTTCTTTTGCAAACTATCTCGACTTGTATTCAAGATAAATGGATTTTTTTTCCCATCCAAATAAAGACAAGTAAAAAAGCTTTAAGATGATACCAATAACTCTACATGCCCCAAAATTGACGAGAGCCTGATTCCACCACGCTGCCTCACAAAGATATGAAGAAAAGGGTCAGAAAAAGCACCATCCAATACAGGTAGAAACAAACTTCTTCTTTTATTTATTCTTTCAACACTTTTAGAATCTAAATCGCTGATCAGGATGCCAGAAACTGGGAAGTACTATTTTCTGTAAGCGCTTTTGTTATTTGCAAAATACATAATAATACATCTTTTCATTCTATGTAATTTTATTTGACTATGTATTTCGTAACTATCGTGAAAAAAGAGAAATTTGACTGTTTGAAAAGTCTTTTGGTTGCTCTGTATTGATTCCATCGGGATGGGAGTTTGGGTCCGCATTTTTTTTAAAAGCCTTACTTCCTACCTTTCCATTAGACAATATCACAGGAGGGCTGACAGGTCAAACAGAAAAGTGTTAATTAAAGAAATGATTTGTTGCGCTTAACCTTTTCAGAAGTGTTTTTCAATTGACGCCCAGTAAAGACGCGTGA
>NW_004797461.1:201238-202581 GCF_000002075.1 Aplysia californica | reverse complement strand
GTCTTTATTTTTTTCTTTCATTCATAACCATTCACCCTCAAGTCTTTACCAAGTACACATAAAAAAAACTCCGGAACTATAAGTACAAACAGAAAAAACATATATACACCCACGAGCAAAGCATATATTATGTTCGGTACCCAAGCCTTTATTTACTAACCAATCAGAGTAGCCTATTCGTACCCGAAGCACCAGTGGAGCCACAAGTCACCTTGTCCTTACCCCATGAGAGTATTTCTATTACTGCTAGCTGTGTGATCAAAAGAGCCTCTGTTTATCGTGTCAACGCCGTGATTCCTCCATGTTGCCTTTGGATATAGCGCTTCAGTATGTGGAATTTCTCTGGCTTTTTGAGCCCATGATGTGGTTTTTGACACTGCTTACAGTTTAAGTGTTTGGTATTTTTATTATTCTTTTATTTGTGGTGTAGTAGTTCAGATGGTGGTCTTGTAACTCGAAGGCCTTTGTATTGATCTCTGCAGACTCCCCTGTGGATATTTATCAGACTTTTAATCAATGTACCTCGACAACAGTTCACCTTTGAACGTCACTTGTATCTTTAATTTAATTTGAGAGTTAGAGTAAATAGAAGCATTCTACTCAATATAAATACAAGTGCTCACCCCCTCCCTTCCCAGTTAAAATAGAGGACACGTATACAAGTAGGTCACATCATTAACAGTTTTCCACCAGCCCCGAACATCTCTATCTCAACACACGAACAATTAATGCACAATTTAAGACGCCGGGCTGCATTTGAAACAAGGTTTTACTGTAGCGGTGAAAACATACTTTGGCACCTGGTCCTCGTACTTTTCCTTCAAAGCCATTGTGTTTTCCAGAGACTTTTGTACGAGCTATTCTGTTCCGCCGATTTGCCGGAGTGTCGATTTGCGTGTGTAGAAGCTATTCAAATCAAAGCACCATCATTTATATCATACGTTGAGTAACAACTGCATGCAATTGAATTTTTATGCAAAAAGTTATTGTGCGGTTTATTTATTTATTTATTTATTTATTTATTTATTTATTTATTTATTTATTTATTCATTCATTCATTTATTCATTCATTTATTCGTTCATTTATTATTCATTTTAATTAATTCATTCATTCGTTCATTCGTTCATTCATTCATTCATTCATTCATTCATTTGCGTCTGAGTAAGTTATTCTAATCGAAGGAATAATATGACATTTATAAAGTAACAGCAGCACGCTTTTGGGATTAATATAAAAAGAAGCTGGGGGTTGTTTGATTGTTTATTTAATTCTTTGTTTCTTTCTTCTTCTTCTTCTTCTTCTTCTTCTTCTTCTTCTTCTTCTTCTTCTTCTTCTTCTTCTT
>NW_004797461.1:190449-200037 GCF_000002075.1 Aplysia californica | reverse complement strand
TAATAATAATAATAGTAATAATAACAATAACAATCAACCAATCAATCAATCACTCAACCAATCAATCAATCAACCAATCAATCAATCAATCAATTAGTCGAGCTTACTTACGATATTGTGTATGCCACTAAAGCTAGTTTATACCCTTAAAACAAGGTAAAGCAATCTGGTATATTCCACCAGGAGAGTGCTGCTGTAATTCAGTTTACGTCAGGGATAAATTCAGCGCACTTCCCATACAATATTACCAAACCCTCTGTGATATTACCCCAGGTTTCTTTCCGTTTGGCTTGATTTGCCTATCTTCGCATTTCTTGAAAAGACAAGTAAATGAACTGGAATAAGGCAAGCAGTTACATTAGTATGTTCGATACAGTCACATTTTTGTGGATGTAGAAGACCAAAACAATTACTGGAAGAGGATTTTGAGATCTCGTATTAGTTTGTAAATGTGAACAGAAACATATCTAGATCTATCTACTTTGTGCTCACTTCCGATTTCTCATCTGAGGGGAATGATCGAGGGCGTGGCCTTAGCCAAGGTTGCCTCCAGGGCTATGAAAAAGTCCCGTGACAGGTAAAGTGTTACTCTTACCCTTATTAATCTTTTGTTTATTGGTTACTCTTAGGTTTCAGACTTTAGATATTGCAAATTTAATCACCCTTGATATATTATCGTGCGTTGTGTATTCATGTTTGCGTTTGTATGTGCTGGTGTATTTATGTCTTTGTGTGCGTTCCTATTGGTTTATTCGTTGTTGTTTTTTTTACGATACTACTCTACGATGGATAGTTGGAGGGCGCCACTGGTAGTCCATCTTTTTTCCCTCTGTTGTCTCTTTCTTCTGTCTTGCTTCTTGCCTACACTAGATGACAATGATTTATGTCGAAGTGTTCTTTTGTACTCCAAACAACAACAACAACAAAAAACAAAACAAAACAGAAGTACCCTAAGTTGTACCTGAATTTTGTTGTGTAAGTTCTTTTACTGTTAATACACTACGCTGATTTATAATTTGACATCTTAACCCGGTCAAAATAACCCAGTCCCACAGTTTGGTGATCTCATTTCACTGGGCCGTGGTTTATTGTCCAAAATTATAAAGAAAAGTTCAATCTTTTAAGTGAAGACGCCCCGTTTTGGCTTGAAAAAGGGTTATGTATTAAATAAAACGAATGTTGTCTTTAGAGAATAAACTCTAAATTTTAAAGGTATTTACAGAGTATGGTGTTATGTTCCTTTTTATGTTGCAAAGTAGATTGGAAATCTATCACTGTTTTTATTATTAAATTTTGTTTTCTTTCTCTTCGCTTAAATTGTCTGAGCGACAAAATATTGAAATATTAAATTACGCAATTATCTTTTTTATTTGACGGGATAGCAAACATGATTGAGCTTTCTTTAATAAAGGATAATTTTGCATCCGATTGTCATTCTTCTGCATAACAGAGAAGAGATGAACAATTTTCCTAAAGATGTGCTTTTTCACTTAGAGAACATTGCACAAACAATTCGATTTTTGATATTCAAGAACGTGTAGTTGCCGATTAATCTGAGGTGAAGTGGACAAACGTGGGTCAGTTCAAACATCAAAACTTACCACAAATTACTCAATTGCGTATGTAAGTTTTGAATTTTCAAAAAAAAAAATGAAGACCTGTTTTTACTCCTCTAGCGACGCAATTTAGATTGTTTAGGAGGTGGCCATCGACCCTGTCTGTCAGGACCAATCCAGGCTGAGAGAGATACAATATCCTAACAAAAAGACCAAGATACTTGACAAAATTATTTTCGACCTCACGGAAATCAACTTGGGGCTTCTGCATATATGGTGGCAAAGCGTGAAAATCGCTCCAGCACAGACGTCCGTTTGTCTTGGTTTTCAGCATACGATATCATCCAAGTAACTCACTACTTCGGCACCCTGTCATACAGAAACCTTGACCTGGTTCTGTGACCTGCAATTAGGTCATGCCGGGCTAACCTCTCACCGTTTGTTACTGACAGCATTTTAAAAAGTTTTTCCCGCAGCCGATCCGTATATAAAGGGAATTGCCTTGTTAGTGAGACAACTTCCTGGGCCTTCGCATAATATCGTGGTAGGGTGGCCAGTTTCTTTCCACGCCGCCTTTACTTCCCCGACTCGAAGTCAGGTACCCATTAATTAATGCTGGGTGGGCAGGACGGGGCGAAAAAAGTCCGTGTCCGAACCGAGGCTCGCACCCGGACTTTCCGCTTCGGAGACGAGCGCACTAACCGCTCTGCCACGGCAACCTCGACAGCGTACTACTACTACTAATATATTATTATTATTCCAACTACAATTGCAGAGCTGATTAGTGTTTCTAAGACTATATTATTCACAATCTGTCATTACACATCATAAAGTGATGATTCTGTAAGAGGTTAAAAGTTACGATTAATCAGAGATCACTATTTCCAAAGCTGTTATTTTGAAAACTTAAACTGATGTTGACATTTCCACGATAAAACAAAAGATTGATCACCGTGAAATTCGATGATTTCTCTCCGTTTAGCGAAAAGGCAAAGAGCTTAACAGTTACGCCAGAGTCACCTGATTCTTTGTGCGCGCGCGCGTGTGTGTGTGTATGTGTGTGTGCGTGTGTGTGTGTGCATGTGTGTGTGTGTGTGTATGTGTGTATGTATGCATGTGTGTCTGTGTGTATGTGTGTGTGCGCACGTGCGTGTGTATGAGGTGAAACACCAAGGCTATGTGACTGCATCTGAGCAATAAAGGTTTACCTGATCTGAAATAATCTAATCTGATCTTCCCCGAGTGCCCATCGTCATCGAACGTATTCTGCAATGAGGTTCAAGTGTGTACCTGACCGTAAGCCTAGGTTATGTGGCATTCCCCACACGTCCAGTCCATCCATCTACGTACGTCGGTCACAGTAAACAATTAAGTCCAAGCGCGGATGTTTTGCTTAGGCGGGTCAGAGGCGAAGAAATGAGCGGTCGTTGTGGCGAATGTAATTGGCTCCCAGTACGAAATCACGTGCGCGAGTTTCTTTCTCTCTCTTCTCCCCCCCCCCTGCCCCCTCCGTTGACGTTGATCTCCTTCTTTGTGCAGCCTATCTCTCTCTCTCTGTCTGTCAGTCTGTCTGTCTGTCTGTCTGTCTGTCTGTCTGTCTGTCTGTCTGTCTGTCTGTCTGTCAGTCTGTCTGTCTGTCCGACTGTCTATCTTTCTATCCGTGTGAGTGCAAGTTTCAGTCTGAGTTCCTCTTGAAGCTTATTGTTAAAAACTCAGGGAAAGAAAAGAATCAGCATTAATTTTGCTTTTACTTTCATTTCTTTTGCGCCAGCTTTAATTATTTCCCCTTTTTTCGCGTGAGTACGTAAGATACAATTAATTTAATTCCTATTTCAGCCATGGTTAATAAACATGTTCTGAACAAAATCCATTAATACACGAACAATCCACTGTTGAAAGTTGATTAAGCTTATGAAATAAAGTGTACTGAACAGCTCATAACACACAGTTACAATTGATTTTTTTACCTTGTTTTCTTTTGCGAGCTGTTTATACTACATGGTCGCTTGTAAGGACAAGCGGACTAACCCGGATTTCGGAGGTTTCCAGAAATCTTAACCTACACCAAAAGTGGACATTGCCCTACCTATAGAAGACGTTTGGCTTCATTGGTGTTATATTTGTTAGGTTATAGAGAAAACTTCCCTTGTCTTCTAAAGAAACTAAACAAGGGGCAAAAACTTCGATTTTCTCAAAACAGCTTTTCTTCGGGATACCCCCATTGCACTTAAAAGTGATCTTACAGAAATCGACGATCTCAGAGAAAAGCAGTTCAGTGTCTCGGGCATAACAATAATTAATCCCACCTCCTCCCCACCTCTTGGTATATTATTTGCGGCCAGCTTTATTAAAACCAATTTTGTGCGAATGGTGTGAAATTAATTGTAGACTGTAGATTTAACGCCTCCTGCAAAACTGTAAAGCTGTTTAATAGTCTGAATAACCGGGAGTAATGCTTTTCTCCGATAGGATCAAATCAAACGGGAACAGTTGTGTAAACTGGCTTTCCCATGAACACAAGTTCGGACAGAGCTAAGTTTCCAACCCCCGAGCACGCAATCTCACAATTACGAGTCCGGTGACCTAATAATAGACTACTGACGTCACCTTTGGCTATAATTATTATGACGCCACCTAAATCAGTTCTGACGATCTGGTGGGAATGTGTTTGGTGTACTGCACGACAATGAACAGTGACTATTTAGTCCGAATAGTAATCAACAAAATAGCGCGTCCTTTCTTTAAGACGTCTTTGACGGCATTTTTTGTATGTATTGCAGACTCAGTTGAAGGGTTTTATTATTTTTTAAATCTGGTATATACATTACTATAATTTATTTATTATATAAATGTTAATTATATTATGCATCATTTACATAATGTGTTACGTATATTATATTTATAAAAGCATATTTAAAATTGTAAATTTATAACATGACGATATATTATTATACATATATATATACACACATATTTTATAGAAAATTCATTCACAAATACACAGAGAGAGTGAAAGAAAATGAGAGAGTGAAAGAGAGAGAGTGTGTGAGTGTGTGCGTGTGTGCGTGTGTGTGCGTGTGTGTGTGTAGGTGTGTGTGTTTGTGTGTGTGTGTGTGTGTGTGTGTATGTGTGTGTGTGTGTGTGTGTGTGTGTGTGTGAGAGAGAGAGAGAGAGAGAGAGAGAGAGAGAGAGAGAGAGAGAGAGAGAGAGAGAGAGAGAGAGAGAGAGAGAGAGAAACTAAGACAGACAGACAGACAGACAGACAGGACCGACAGACAGACCGTAGAGAGGAGAAATCTGCGTGGAGTCAGGTCTGAATGGGAATATCAAACCAAGCAAAGAAACCCCCCTCCCCCTCTTCTCCTCCCCAAATCTTTGATTAATTAATTAATAATTCTCGGAACATAAAGCAGAGCGATGGGGAAGAAACATCATTCATAACGAACAGTATGGAATCATTCTCAATCTAAGGTATGATTAATAAATTCCATTAACATCCTCGTCTATAATGCATGACTGCCGCGGCTCCATGTAGATCTATCAAGGACACAAGGGGAGTTTGCGATGCTCGAAGTAAGGAGATACTCCAAGTAAGGAGATTTGTGAGGCATCAAACTGAAATCAAGCGCTCATGAAAATGATGGAATTAAAGAAACCGGCATGTTCACGTTAGTTCAGCAATTCCTGTATTTTTTTCTTCTTTCAGGGTTACATTTGGTCTTGCTTTTATATAATAAACATATTTCTGTCTGGGTTCTACAGCCCCCCCCCCCCCCCAACAATTTTGATTAAAGGTACAAAAAAGTAAATTTGTAGTTTCAATGATACTCAAGCTTGGAAAAAATGTGGGCGGTTGGGGGGGGGGTGATTTGCTTCTTCTTTCCTATCAAACATCAATCGTCCTCATCCCCCTTCTTCTTTTTTATGTTTGTTACTCTCTTGTGGCACCTCTAATCTTCTGGCGCTCATATTATGACCTTATGCAGTTACGAGCGTCGTAAAACCTCTACTAAAACAAACAAAAAGCTTTGAAAATGACCAAACTTTGGCGGTCAGTTTTTCTCACTAATTCTATCCCTGAAACCAGCGGCCCATACTTTCTTCAATCGCAGTTATCTCGACTTCTATTTAAGATAGAGTTATGTTTTTTACCATCTAAAGCAACGCAGTGAATCAGCTTTAAGACCATCAAGGATTTATTTAATTTATAGAGGCACCAGCCATCCATGTCCAGGTGCTGTTTTAGCCATCAGCTTTAAGATGATACGAATAACTGCACATGCCGAAAGTTGACGAAAGCCTGATTACACCGCGTCATGATACATTTGAAGCGAAACAGCAACGAAAACACCAACTAATGGCAACTAATGCGTATGGAAACTCATTGGGCATATTATCCTTTCAACTGACAGTTCATGAGACCTTGAAATATGGTTAAGAGAACGATAATTGGGGCTTTTTTGTTCTCAGCATTTTATGGAGTGTTTTGATTTGTTAACGGTTTGTTTACGTGTGTATAGCGTGTAAAGTGATGATATGAAGGGGATGATTTCGATTCGACTTATAATTAAGGATCGGCTGTTATGTCGATGGAACTATAGGGTAAAGGGATTCCATAATATATGTTGACGATTCTGCTTAGTCAGGAAAAAGGGTTTGGGGGTGGGGGGGGGTGTGTGTGTGTGAGAGAGAGAGAGAGAGAGAGAGAGAGAGGGGGGGGAGTATAGAGGCTTGAATTGGGAGAAAATTAAAATGCTAATTGTTGAGTGAGCTTGTGGATGATTTTATTTGTAAAATAACTAGACATAATTTTATTAATGGTAAAACACTGATGTTTTGGTTGAAAATAAGATCTTTTTTCAGGTTTTAATAATTTAAGCAAATCAGGTTACTGAAAAGTGTTACTATTCTTTTTCATGTAATCGTACGTGAATATCGAATGCGTAAACTGGGGAAACATTCAATTTGCACGCTCGATTTCAATAATGATAATAAAAACAACGACAAATACAAAAATGACACTAATCATAACCATAACATTATTATTATGTTTAATAATAATAATAACAATAACAATAACAATAATAATAACAATAGAAATAATAATAACAGTCCTAATAATAATATTGATAATATTGATAAAACGAATGATGATAAGATGATACTAATGCAGGTAATATATTATAGCTAGATAGATAAATAGAGATAATAGATACATAGATCGACAGATAGATAGATAGGTAGATAGATAGATAGAATGATAGATAGACAGATAAATAGGTAGATAGATAGATAGAGACGTTTGCCATCATTGGATAGATAAATACTGTGATAAATTGTCAGCGGCTCTAATGCATTACTGAATGTAGGCATCTTTAAACAAATTTAGTTTCTTAAAATCCTACACATTTATACCCGTATTAACACAATTTCAGTAGCATGTTCACACATTTCCTTTCATTTTTATGCAGTGTTCCTTTTGATCGAAAACTGTAATAATGTTTGGCATTTCAACAATATTTCATCAGCATAAAAAACGCCCTCCAAAAAACATCGGTCATAATTTCCGTTCTCAAGATGAGAATTGCTTTGTTGAATTACTGGCTGGGTCGATTTGAATTGCTCTTTCTTTCGTTCACAATCAAGGCAAGCCATTCGTTGGAAGAAAAAAAAAAGTCACAGCCGTCATCGGTTTCTTTTGTGTGTCAGAAACTGACAGTGTATTGTCTCAGAGAAAGGGAATTGTTTATTAATGTCACGTAGAGGTCAGTAGAAGTGCATTTTCATCTGTGTGTTGCGTGTGCGTTTGTTCATTGTGTTTGTTTGTTTGATTGTTTGTTCATGTGAGTGCGTGATACATGAGTGTAATTTTGGGAGTGAGAAAGTGAAGAGCGAAGGAAGAAATGGGAGCACACAGAGATACGTGAAGAGAGAGAGAGAGCGAGAGAGAGAGAGAGAGAGAGAGAGAGAGAGAGAGAGAGAGAGACAGAGAGACAGAGAGAGGGGGGGCAGAGAGACAGAGGCAGACAGATAGAGAGAGAGAGAGGGGAGGGGGAAGGGAGGAAGAGAGAGATAGGCAGGTGGGTAGATAGATGTGTGTGTGTGTGTGTGTGTGTGTGTGTGTGTGTGTGTGTGTGTGCGTGTGTGTGTGTGTGTGTGTCCGTGTGTTTGTCTATGTGTGTATGTGTGTGTGTGTGTGTGTGTGTGAGAGAGAGAGAGTGTGTGTGTGTGTATGTATGTGTGTGTGTGTGTGTGTGTGTGTGTGTGTGTGTGTGTGTGTGTGTGTGTGTGTGTGTGTGTGTGTGTGTGTGTGTGTGTGTGTGCTTTGGGAGGAGGCATTCATAATGTATATATGGGCGTTAGTATATCATATCTTTTTCCGAGTATTAATTAGCGTCATAGTAATAGATCAAAGAATCAAGCCTACGACTTAGACAGTGATAATGGTAATAATAATAATAATGATAATAGTAATAATAATGATAATAATGATAATGATAATAATAATAATAATAATAATAATAATAATAATAATAATAATAATAATGATAATAATAATAATAATAATAATAATAATAATAATAATAATGATGATAATAATAATAATAATAATGAACAACACTTGTGTTGCGCACAAATTCCCACTCAACAGAAATGTCTAAAAGCTTTTTAATCTGTACAAACTACGTGTATATCATTATTACAAACTATATCATTATGATGGAAAAACACTTCTTAGATCAACAAAATGGATGTTTTTACATATTATTGAAACAATATTTTCAGATTGATAATATTATATCCTTCCACCATCATACTTTGTTGTTCCTCATTCTCGTATTTTTCATTGTCATCCTGTTTTGTGTACTCTCTGTTCGTTCAAAGTCAGCTGAGAAAACGTTATACCCGTTTTTTTTCCAACGCTACCCTACAGGTAGGGAGGAAATAATTATAATATTATGATGATTTATGAGCGAAACGAAGAAAGGATATATAATAGCGAGAAGCACGCGGTAGACGAGAAGGTGATAGAAACACATTTACCGAAGATATCAATTTGAATTCCTAGGATACCTCTTGTAGGTAGTTTGTGGGTGCTCTGGTGTGGTTTGCTCCTTCTTTTCTAACAAACATCAGAGTCTATCGTCCTTACACCTCCTTCTTTTTGTTTGTTTGTTTGTTACTGTCTTGTAACATCTCTAACCTTCGGCACTTACATGACCATTTTGTGCTGCAAGTGCCGTAAAATCTCATTAAAGATTAAAAAGGATACCCTTGGAAATCTAGAAAATGGGTTCCTGTCTTCATGGTAAGAGCCCTCACCCCCCCCCCCAAAAAAAAAAAAAAATGATCCAGAAACTGTACACGCGTGGCACGTGTGAGTGAGTATCTACCTAATGAGCCACGGAAAAGAAATTACCTTTCTTCAACATTGAAGGACTTTATCATACAATTAGAAAACACATTTTCTATAAATAATATGTATGTATGTTTAATATAATATTATACATAGAAAACATCTTAGAGAAGTAAAAGCCCTTTTTTGTTTCATTTTGATATCTTCCTTTTTTGTTTATTCGTTTGTTTATTGTTGTTGTTTGTTGTTTTGTTTTGTTTTTTTGGGTTGTTGTTTTTTTGTATGCCACACACAATTTCATTTGACGAATGAACGCGTCTAGCGAAATAATCAAGAATGTCTCAGAGGTCATCATTAACTTTGTTGGTGGTATTTTCACTGTGCGTGATCAAGGATCGAGACCACCCTTGGTGTATGTTAATAGTTTTCACCTGTAAAAGTCATGGTTTTCGCTATAGTCGAACAGGTTAAAAGGAAACACGTTATAAAAACAAATACGAGAAGTTACGTGCAATGTTATGCAGAGGGATGTTGGGAGCCGCCCAGCCAGAAAGTGGACTCTCTCTTTGTGGGAGCAGTGAAGTGACAGCTTATTCCCTCACCTCTCCCCTCACTCTTTCTCTTTCTCTCTCTCTCTCTCTCTCTCTCTCTCTCTCTCTCTCTCTCTCTCTCCCG
>NW_004797461.1:187341-189314 GCF_000002075.1 Aplysia californica | reverse complement strand
AGCACACACACACACACACACACACACACACACACACACACACACACACACACACATGCACACACGTACGTGCTCGCACGCGCTTCACTCACTTGACCGATCAATGACAGTACGGGAAATGAACGATTTTGCAGAATGACCATCAGGTGCGTGAGGACACTGCGTGACCCGGCTCAGCCCAACCAGTTTCTGGCCACCTAGAGGTAGCTGATTTTCACACCCTCAACATGTGGATAGATTGACCCGCGGGAAATAATTGCTTGATTTATGAGAGACAATAGTTATTGTACTTTTTTTTTTCTTTCTGTAGAAACATAATTATTATTTTGTATTGCCCCATCTTAGTACTGAACAGCTGACCGACTATAAAGAGACTGATCAAAATAATTTTGAGTTTTATAGCACTTTGTTACACTACCTTACTGCTAAGAATATAACAAAAGAATGGGTTTCCTCTCTCGTACTCACTTGAATTACTTGAATCAAGAACTGGGGTCTTAGGAAGACGGGATGCTCCATGAATAATGATATGCAGAAATATCCTCTCTCGTATTAACCATTAATCACGCGCCTACTTTCAACGTTTGTTAGTCCAGTTTGCAGCCTATTGAATATTGCTGCGTGTCGTCCTGGTTCGAATCCTCAGCTACACTTTCTTGAACCTAGTTCGTTAAACTTTAATCGAGTGTTTGTTGATCCCCGCATGGTTAGGTCGGTTGTAAAAGAGACGAAGGTTAAAAGCGGAGGTCCATTTATAAAAAAAAAAAGATAAAGTATGCTATGTTTTAAATTTGGCCGGGTGCTCCGATAGCTCTGTTTGTATATTGCTGGACTAAGGAGGTGATGGTCCTGGTTTGAAATCCCAACAGGGTGGTTTCAACTTTGTTAATCTTTAGGTTTAGTAAGAGTTTTACGGAACTTACAACACAAATAGGTTATATAAGTGCCGAAGATTAGAGGTGTTACTAAAGAGTAACATACAAAGAAAAGGAGGAGGAGAGATACTAACGATAGATGTTTAGTGGGGAAGAAGGAGAACAATCCACACTTGAGCACCCGCCCACCACTCATCCTTGTAAGTTTAAACTAGCCCGTGTCAATTCCTTTGTGTACCGCTTGGACGTTGTTTTTCACTGTCCTTCTAGCATGTGTCAAGTGGATTTTCTTGTGCCTGGCTCTGCGGGACAGCATTTTCTACTACGTCTTGTGGGCCGTGAGGTGTTACACTTAGTTTCTCCATTAGCCTAGCGTTGTTCTTATTGGTTACATTATGCAGAACTAAGCGGAACACCCGTGTGTAAAAATGCATTCATAATTATCTTACCGGGGGAAATGTTACGAGAGAAGTAAATAAATATTCAAACAATAGATAAACGTGATAAACATCACTCATAATGAATTCAACTTGAATGTGTAACAAGACGCAATGCATGTCGTTAAGAGTGGCATTCCCTGCCCCCCCCCCTCCCCCTCTCCTCCCTCCCGTCCCCCTCCCTGAACAAACATTATTATACGCAAATCAGGTTCCCCGCACTAAGGGCTGAGAGCAACTATTGTTGTTCCAGAAAGACAAGAAATTCCTTTCTTACCCCCACTCCGATCAGAACCTCTTGAGAAGCCTATTTGGTTCAATACTTACTGCATGGTGGAGAGTTTGCACAAGTGTAACATTACAGACGTATTGGGGTCGATGTAATTAGCATCATGTTTTAGAACGAGTTTTTCAGCACTTGCAACGCAATAAGTTCCTATAAGTGCCGAATATTGGGGTGTTACAAGACAGTCACAAACGCAAAAAAAAACAGGAGGAGAGATAAGAATAATTTATGTGTTAATTGAAAAGAAAGAACAAACCACACCAGGGCACCCGCCAACCACCCACAGCTTAGCATTACATTAATATTATAAAGATAGATAGATAGATAGATAGATAGACAGACAGACAGACAGACAGACAGACAGACAGACAGACA
>NW_004797461.1:184817-185910 GCF_000002075.1 Aplysia californica | reverse complement strand
TCTGTCTGTCTGTCTGTCTGTCGCTCTCCGTTCTCTCTCTCTCTCTCTCTCTCTCTCTCTCTCTCTCTCTTTCTCTCTCTCTCCCTCTCTCTCTCTCTCTAACCCAACTGTCCTTCATTCACGTACAGTACACCTGGACGTTAGCCAGACACATACACACGTTGAGACAGACAGACAGATACACACGCACACACAGACAAAAACACGCACACGTATACACACACCCACAGACACTGACACACAAAAACACACAGGCACTCACACATACACAGAAAGAGAAAAGAGAAAAAGGGAGAGATTCACACTCAGAGTATCGTACACACAACACGCCACATACACATACACATACTCACAAACGTATTTACACACACAGACTCAACATGCTTACACAAGCAACGCTTACCTCTTTTTTCTGCTCAAAGCTACGATTCGTGGTTTGTAAACAGATCTGATACATTGTTGCCACATAAAATCATTCCTCAACCAGTGACAAGGTCGTTGGGAATTTTTCTTAAGAAGTATTCAGTGCTCCTCTCCCTGTCTGTCTGTCTGTCCGTCTTTCTGCCTGTCTGTCAGTTTGTCTTACCTTTCCGGAATCTATCTATCTATCTATCTATCTATCTATCTATCTATCTATCTATCTATCTATCTATCTATCTATCTATCTATCTATAATGCATGCTGTTTCATAATCCACAACTAATCATTAAAAAAAGGTACATTATTAATTTAAACAAACTCATCAGACATACAAATAAACATGTCAGATGTACACTCTCAAAGATAGCCTTGTCTTTTCCCAAGTTCCCAATGTAAAGAGCCTAAATCAGCCAAATGGCTTCATCCTTCACCGAGACACTTTGCGCAGACACTTTGCGCAGACTGGGATGGCCGACAGGAAGTTCTAGTTCAGTCTTCTTCCGGACAACCAAAGACCCAAAAGACGACACTTATTGACGGAGGGGGGAGCTCTCGGGTGCTTTTTTTTTAGAGTGGTTAAAGGAAGGAAGGGAGAAAGAAAGAAAGAAAGAAAGAAAGAGAGAGGGAGAGAGGGAGAGGAGAGAGAGAGAGAGAGAGAGAGAGAGAGAGAGAG
>NW_004797461.1:180773-182527 GCF_000002075.1 Aplysia californica | reverse complement strand
AGAGAGAGAGAGAGAGAGAGAGAGAGAGGGAGGAAAAAATATAAGATACAACACTTTTTGTTATGTTCTCGAACGTCTTTTTATTAGAAATGAAGGGTTGCAGACTGGAAAAATACTGTTTGGAAAATAGTTCTTTTTGAACTCATTTGTATGTTTATGCAACACTGTTCATTATGTTGTTGGTTATTGTTAGGGTTACAATATGAAATGCGGTTTCCAATTTTGAAAAACTTTGTACAAAAAGAGTAAAAGAACTAGAAGACTTCGAAAGTAACTTGAATCATGATGTCAAAGGCGTTGGATGCAACCCCATCCATCTCCACCCCCACCCCCATCCCCCACACACACTCACTCTATACAATTTAAGAAAAAAATGAATAAGATTTTTAAAATGTAAAACACAAAAAAACCCACAAAACAACAACAACAAACAAACAAAACATAACCAGACGCTTTGAAGGTACTGTCCCGGCTAGAGTGTTTTAGGTTTTGGGTAAGACACATTTTTTTGGTCTTGACCAGACAGCGGGTTAAAGAGCCCACTCTCTTCGAGTTCAGAGTTGCTGAAGGAGTTTTAACGTGCGAAACTTTCACAGAGGGGTGGGGTGGGGTGGGGTGGGGGTGGGGACTCCGATAGCATTCGTCCCTATCCAAGTAAACTAAGTGCTCGATCTTTTGATTTGCTTTGATTTGGGGTTTTTACCCAACCAATTTCTACCAACAGGTAGTTTTGTATTTAGCAGCTACAATAAAATGTGCAGCTATTTTTTAATTCTAAGATTAACTGCTAGTGCTAGTATTTGTGAAAACGCAAAGGAGAAGTGATATTTATAATTATACGCCTTTGTAGTTGTTTTATTTTGGTTATATTATTTCCTTACTGAAATTGTACTTCATTTTAATAACTTCTCTCAGTAAATTACACATCGAAATATAACAATGGCCCTTGGTGCTCGATCCTACTTACAGCAGAATCAGGGGTTGTAGAAAACAAGTGTATTTCAAAACTCCTCGTTGACAGTTGAATACTATTTGTTTAGATCATGAGCCCCCAATGCTTTCCCCAAAGCTGAACTCGCACATTCGTAGATTTCAGAGACAATAGTTGTTGTCTTTGGGTAGTATTAAAAACAAAAACTTCGTACTGTGCAGATCTCAGAACAGGACGCACGGTTAACACAATTAAATTAAGTGCCACTTAAAAGCGGTGTCTGAAGTTTTAAATCCCGATCAGGGAAACGGCTGGGAAGTTTGGGACGTTTTTCTGAGTCAGCAATCACTTGGATCAGTCCTGTCGGAGATGGACATTAAATCTCAGGTCCCAGCTTAATATTTTGTTGAAACAGTCGATAAACCTACGTCATACAGTTTTAAAATGTGATCCCAGATAACTACGTTGGGGCAGTTATTTCTCTGTGACTTCTTTCTAAATACGATTAAATTCATTATAGATAGAGAACGTAGATTGCGCTTTTACTAACAAAGACATGAAATGTAGGTGCCCTCTCAGTGGCTGTGTGCTGAATACTTAAGAACTTACCGTTCCCAAGCGTTCTCTGTGGAATCGGCTACCTTTCCCATCCAACACCAGGTGATTTCCCCTTGCTATTTACGTCTTTCGTTTACGCCAAAAGTAAACCTTCCTCCCTGTAGACTGCTGTCTCCTTCCTCCCTCTCCCCCCTCCCTCTCTCTTCTTCGTCTCTCTGTCTCTCTCTCTTTATTTCTCTTTCTCTCTGTTTCTCACTGTCTCTTT
>NW_004797461.1:172849-179637 GCF_000002075.1 Aplysia californica | reverse complement strand
TATTTATTTATTTATTTATTTATTTATTTATTTATTTATTTATTTTTTACTAAAATGGCAATAAACTTGGTGTTTGTGCACATTGCACAAGGAGAGAGCGAGACAGCGTTACTTTCTTGTAACACCTCTAATCTTATTTGGCACTTATTTGGTTTAATTGTGTTCCATGTGCTTGAAAACCCTCGCTAAAATGTAAGCCTGTCACAAAGAAGTTCGAAGTAATAGACGCGCAAAGAAGCAAAAGAACTTCCAAGGGCGAAAACCACCGATTACTTAAAATGCGAACAAATTTTCCAGAGTTATCTAGCGTGGAATAGTAATGCTACGTCAGTAAAGTTGTGGACTGTCTTTGTCTCTACGCAAAAGGCTCGATATAATAATATCTAATATAAGGATTATTGTTACAAATATTATTCATAATAATAGTTATCTGCTAAACAGCTAACATACTTATATGTATTTTAGCTATACTTTGGGTTCTTTTGAAAGGCTCCAAGGTACTTTCATTGGCATTTATTATTGAAATAATATGCACTTTCGTTATGAGGATACAAATCAAATAAAACGTTATTATTTTTAAAATCCAAAAGAAATAACCCCACCTTCAATCCTCCTGAAAAATACCCCCCCCCCAAAAAAAAAACAAACAACAACCCAAACACCCCCCCCCCCCTTTCCCCCATAAAATTTTTAAAGAAAAATTAGAAAAAAACCCGAAACCAATAAAAACACTAAGGTCATGAAATTGAAGGACAAGCGGGCTAACCCAGATTTCGGGAGTTTCCAGTAATATTGACCTCCACCAAAAGTGGGCATTACCCCACCTAAAGGAGAAGTTTTATTTCATTGGTGTGTATATATTATTATGTTTGGTTAATGAGAAAATTCTCCTTGTCTTTTGAAGAAACTGAACATGGGGCAAAAACTGTACCTCCGATTTTCTCAAAACAGCATTTTTCGGGATAGCCCCCATGTGCTTAAAAGTGACCAATTCACAATTTGAATCTCTGTTTTCTCATGAACGTCATTAGAAAAACTTCCAGGGGCAGTAATTCTTGCAACCCAACGTTTTATGCTTGAGTGTGTTTATTTCCCTTGCGATACAACTTTCCATTTGGCCATAATAATGCATTGATGGTGATGAGTTATGCAGTGTGTTAAAGTTGTTGTTGTTGTTGTTGTTGTTGTTGTTGTTGTTGTTGTTGTTGTTGTTGTTGTTGTTGTTGCTACTGCTGTTGTTGTTGGTGCCGTTCAATAGAATGAGAGGAAGGATAGATAGCGTCTCGAGGACAAGTAGAAGTATATACTGCGAATAATATAATAATTAATAGTAATAATATAACGTCGTCATATTATATTTTTCGACCTCTGTAGAAAATTCACTTGGTAGTGGCATTAACATAAAGGCACACAAAAAAGCAAATGAAATGAGAACTATGTAAAAAGCAACAAAGCAACATATTGGAATAGAAGCAAATGCTCAGACGTTGCTGATTGTCTTTGTCAAGATGTATAACCTCATTTTTGACATGCGTGTCAATCTCAATAAAAAATCAGATAGCTCGTAGTTGGGAATTTCCTTATTGAGTTAATATTATAGTCAGAATCTATCATGTTTTGTATGCAAACTAAATTTTAAAAAGATGAAGTCAATGGATAATGTTTGATGACAGTATGGAAACTTGAATACGGCAAGGTACGGAAATATGAGCAGATATTTAGTCTATTTTTCATCTGGTATTCGTAAAACTTCGTTGATTATTCTAATGTACGATTATATGTATTCAAATTGACTTGTATATTATATTATATAGCTTGGGGTTCAAGTAAGAAAGAATAATATATTAATCACTTTTCTGCAGCAACTATATTTCAACGAGGAGTTTCAAGTTATCAGCTATTTGGACTGCTTTTCAGCCATTTACCGTCTATGGAAGTAGAAAAGTGCAAGCAATAGAAATAAAATCAGCCTCAACAAAGTTTAAAAACAAAGAGACAGGAGAATGAAAAAAATAAATACAAAAAGTACCCCAAAGAAATATGATTAAAAAAAAAACACTCACTCGCTAAAAAAAAACAAGCAAAAAAAAAAAAACAGACAAAAAATCTCCCGTAGTATGTCTTACAAATACCCCCCCCCCCCCCTCTCTCCCTCTCTCTCTCTCTCTCTCTCTCTCTCTCTCTCTCTCTCTCTCTCTCTCTCTCTCTCTCTCTCTCTCTCTCTCTCTCTCTCTGTCGTTCCCCATCTTTACACGCCAGTCTGTCTTCATCAAAAGTCCATCTCCCTCTTTCTCTCGATCTCCTTCTTGCCCCGTTCTCTCTCTCCCTCGCTCTCTCTCTCTCGCTCTCTCTCTCTCCATCTTTCTCTCTCTCTCCCTCCCTCTCTCCCCCCTCCCCCCTCTCTCTCTCTCTCTCTCTCTCTCTCTCTCTCTCACACACACACACACACACAAACACACACACTTGCCTTCTTTTCTTGCTCACTCTCTTTCTGTCTTCTCCACCCCTCTCTCTACCTCTCTATCTATCTGTACATCAATCTGGGACTAACATGTAACAAAAAGAAAATGAAAGAGGTACACATTCCTGTTGGTCTGTTCGTTCATTTGTTTGGACAAACATCTCGCACTAAAGCCAGATTAGAATCTACTTTACGCTTCCATCCCCCTCACCCCCAACCGCCAACCCTAAACCTCAATCTTGAGATTATTTTCTTATTTCAGTGTCGATTAACCACATCAGATGAAAACAACTCGTTGATAATTGTGATGATGATGATGATGATGATGATGATGATGATGATGATGATGATGATGGTGATGATGATGATGATGATGATGCTATAGTGTTGTTGTTATTATTGTTGTTGTTGCTTTTGATGTTGTTGTTGCTGTTGTTGATGTTGTTGTAGTTGATCACGTTCCTGATGAAGCCAGAACGTCAGTTTTACCAAATGTCATAACATTTCTAAAATACCAAGTCTTCACAAAATACATTTTTTTACGTACTTACAACAACAACAACAACAACAACAACGACGACGACGATGATGATGATGATGATGATGATGATGATGATGATGATGATGATGATGATGACGACGATAATGATGATGATGATGTCTGAAGAACTTGAACGAATTTCATCTGTTCGGCGCACTCAGGACATTTCTACGACGATACCGTATGAATATTCATCTGTTGTCGGCAATGGGAATTGCACAATATTGTCTAGTTCTCCCGTCCTTACCATTTTTTTCTTCAGTCTTTTCTTGAGTCTCTATGTATGTTTACCTCTTTTATTTTTCTGTCTACTGTACTTTCTTTCTTTCCCTCTCGCTCTCAAATTCTCTCTTATGCTTATACCACCCCCCCCCCTTTCTCCTATCTCCTCTCATTCTGTCGCTCTCTCTCTCTGTTTCTCTCCCTCTCTCTCTCTTTCTCTCTCTGTCTCTCTCTGTCTCTCTCTGTATCTCTCTCTTTATCTTTCGCTTTCTCTCTCCCTCTCTTTTGCTCTTTCTGTCTCTCTTTCACTCTCTCTTTTTCTCTGTACTCCTCCTCTCTCTCTCTCTGTATCTGCCTCTGTCTGTCTGTCTGTCTGTCTGTCTGTCTGTCTGTCTGTCTGTCTGTCTGTCTGTCTGTCTGTCTGTCTCTGTCTCTGTCTCTCCCTGTCTCTGTCTCTCTCTCTCTCTCTCCTTCTCTCTCTCTCTTTTTTAAAAATGAGTTCTTTTTTCGGTAACGAAAGCTGATTCATGCACGTGTGTCTATGGGTGTATTAACGGAGATGGTATGCGTTTATTTGTGTGTGTGTGTGTGTGTGTGTGTGTGTGTGTGTGTGTGTCTGTGTGTGTGTTTGTGTGTGTGTGTGTGTGTGTGTGTGTGTGTGTGTGTGTGTGTGTGTGTGTTTTCCGGCACGACTCTTTACTTCATATTATGTTGTTTTGTCGTTCTCCTTCGAAGAGCCCTTCTTTTTTTTCTCTTTCAATCTCTCTCATTCTCCTCTCCCTCTTCACCACCATGTCTCCTGTTTTCTGTCTCTGTGATTATTTTTCACTTTGACCATTTTTCTTCCCTTTCCCTCAGTCTTTCTGTTTACTCTTTTCTTTCCCCTTCACAGTTTGTCCCTTTATGTTCTGCTGCCATTTTATTTTAAATACTCGTTGTCTTCCACTCTCTTTCTCTGTCTGTCTTTCACAACCCCCCTCCACACTCATTCACATGTATCATCCTCGACCTCCTATAAAAATATCGATGATATGTCTAATCCGCCACGAGACTGTCCAATTTCCTTCTCCCACTGTAATGTCGTCTTTCGGAATCCATATCCATTTCTCTATTTTTCTTTTTGGTGTTACATTTTTGCTTCCTTGCCAATTTCAGTCTCCTTTTGTCTGGGGAGATATTTTGAGTATGGCTTCGACGCCCGTTTCAACACAAGAAGGTTTGTTCAGATTAGTATCTCCGATTTCATGCCCGTCTCCGATAATAAGAGCCAATATGTTGTATGTGAATGAAATCGATATTTTTTTTTTAAGAACCGCAATTCAAAAATGCCCGATATTCCCAATTTTTTCCCTCACTGCAATCGTGTATGATACCGACTGATCTCCATAACTTCCCAGTTTCAGACCAAAACAGAAAATGTGCAAGAACATATGACAAATAGAGAAGAAAACCAGATGAAATGTGTATTTTTTCTTTTAAATTGGATGTCTGGCTACTTTTTACCAACTATTTCAATTTTGCATGACATATGAAAGTATGTGGTTGGCAGGTGTTCTATTGTGATGCTTTACACCTTCTTTCCTATCAGACATCTATCGTCCGTATCGCTCCTTGTTCTTTTTTGTGTTTGTTATTCTCTTGTGACACCTCTAATCTTCGGTACTGAGGCGACCTATTTATGTTGCAAGTGCCGTAAAACTCTTACTAGCAACAACGACAACAACAAATCAGATGTAGGAAGTGTATATTTAATCCAGGCTCTCCACCAACTACTTGAAATCTGTTCCAAGCCAAAGACATAGCCTTGTGCTCACACATCAACTGATATAACCACCGAACGTTTTTCGTTTTAAGTAAATAGAAGCACATCGGCTCAATAATGTGTATATACATTTTGAGAGCCCCCCCCCCCCCCCTTCCCCCCACCCACACACTTTCCGAGCGTTGTAGGTTTGAGAAAACCACGAAAGAGTAAACAGTCACCACATTTTAGTAAATCTATTTTTACAGATACAACTAAATCTTGGACAGCCTAGCCCCTTTCAAAAAATAAAATAAATAAATAAATAAATAAACAAAAACCCAAACAAGCGAACAAACGAACAAAAAACTTAATAAACGAATCAATCAATCAATCAATCAATCAATCAATCGATCAATGAAAATCGTGCGTTACCCTTAGGTCCTCTCTCAGTGAAATAACAATTGTACAGAAAGTGACTTAAAGCATATTTTTCGTTATTCCAGCGTTACATAGCGAATATATTATTTTGAAAACTTCAAATAACATATTCAATTTATAATGCTTCACTCTGCCCCATGACATACCTTTCGTCTTGTAGGTGTTTGGAGGGCGCCACTTAGATCCTACTTCTTTACTTTCTCTCTGTCATTTCTCTCTTCTCGGTCTTACTTCTTTACTTTCCCTCTGTTATTTCTGTCTGTCTTACTTTTTCCAAACACTAAAAGACCATCATTGTATCAGAGTATTTCTTTTTATTCAAACAAACAAAAAACCCCCCAAAAAACAAAAAAAACCCAAAAAAAAACACAAAAACAAAACAAAACAGGCGTCAACCAATCAACCAACGAACCAATCGACCAGCTTACCAATCAATCAACCAACCAACCAACCAATCAACCAACCAACCAACAAACCAAACAAACACACAAAACGGACAAGTACCCTTCTGTCGACGTTGCACTTTCCCCTCTAGTTCAAACCCTATGGTCCGACCCTAGGGGACAGGGAGCTAATGAACGTACACCACTCCTCAGTCCCAGTAAGTGGATCAAGGCTCGGGTACCATTAACACCTACCTCACCAGGGAGCGCTTGACCACTGACCACTAGCTAAGCACAGACTGGTCGCCGACTGGACACAGGAGGGAAAACTGTCTGCATCCGGGGACTGGAACTGAGTTCACGTTCTTGAACGGGCCAAATGAAGACAGGCGTGAAGCTATATAATAATATTTTATGCAGGTGCACTCTAGGGGAGGATAATTTTAGATATGGCAAGGAGAAACGTTGCTTTTGAAAGTGGAAAGACAGGCTGCTGTAAAGGTTATGTGATATTTTGAGCACACAAACCCATCCACGTACACAAATTACACGCATAAATACACACACACACACACAAGCATAAATACACCCATATACACACAAAAACACACGCACTCACACACGCACACGCACACACACACACAAACACACACACACACACAAACACACACAAGCACACACGTAATTACTTACTTTTTCCTTCCTCTGGTATCCTTAAGATGTCGAGGAAACACCCACATACACAGACATATTCAAGCTCACGTACACGTACACTAACACACCCACACACGCACTAAGATATACATCCAGTCGCATATTTACACAAACACACCTACTCACACACACACACACACACACACACACACACACACACACACATACAAACGCAAGCAAATACACGCATACCTCAAACAAACGAACTAACGTACATACACGTACACACAGAAACATAACCATGCGCGCGCGCGCACACACACACACACACACACGCATACACAC
>NW_004797461.1:158970-171887 GCF_000002075.1 Aplysia californica | reverse complement strand
AGAGAGAGAGAGAGAGAGAGAGAGAGAGAGGGGGGGGATGCATAGATAGCAAAAATATTAGGGAGAGGGAGGAAGAGTAAGAGAAAAATATAAACAAGGAACTGGAAAAGGAATTAGAGGGAGACGGAGACAGAAAACAGCGGTAGAGAGAAAGAGAAAGTGAGAAGAAAAGAACACGGGAGGGGAGGTGGAAGAGAAGGGTTTAGAAATTGTAGTGGTCTGCGAACTCAAGGTCCAGGCACGTGTCCTAAGGTTACCGCTGCCATTAGCAAATGAAAACTCTGACTCAGTAGGGATGGAGATTTTTGTGATGGGGGCGAGCTTCTTTATGTGTGGCACCGCGGTAAAATCAGACGCTCGTAAAAAATGATGAAAACGATGACACAGTGATTTTTCAGCCCGTTATACAATTCTTGTCGATTTTCTCTTCTTATTTGAGTAAACACCTGTCACCTTCATTAAACGGCAGATCTAAGTGTGGATTTTACTGAAAAACGTTGCGTTGATGAAACACACAAAAAATGTAGTTTTTTAGTTTTCAAGGACACTACCGATTTGGAACTCACAGAACAGTGGCGGCCATATATATTTTTTTAAAGCAAATTTTACATCTGACACCTGACGACCCACACCTCATTCAATAGCAAATATCTCGTTTTCTATTCAAGACAGACGTATATATATATATTTTTTTACATCAAAAGCAAGACAAAAGTGCACGCTTGAAAATAAAATAAAATCATATGTTCAATGGCAAAATATAAAAGTTCATTCAATTATCTTTCAGAAAATATATACTTTTGTAGAGTTTTTATTTGATGCAAGTCCATAAATTTGATTTGTAAAGCATGTGCACGTTTTGGCTGACTGGCCCTGCCATTCCTGTTGAAACCACTTGCCAGAGTTAGGGTTAAGATCATGCCAATAATCCCTTACACCCATAAAATAGACGAGAGCCTGATTCCACCGTGTCGTGACTCATACAATATTCTATAATGCCTTTGTGCACGGCTCTCTGAATGTGTGCAGTGCAGATAATATGCATTCACAAACGTGTGGTTGTTCGATGCGTTGCTTTGTTTGTGTGTCAGTATGTACATGCTTGCTTGTGTGTTTACGAGGGTGTAGGGGTGGGTGTATGTGTGAGTGCGCACGTGTGTGTGTGTTTGTGTATGTGTGTATGTGTGTGTGTGTGTGTATGTGTGTGTGTGTTTGTGTGTGTATGTGCATATGTTTGTTTGTTTTGTGTGTATATTGTGTACATGGATGTGTGTATGTGTGGGTATGAGAATCCAAACATGTATGTGTGTATGTGTGGGTATGAGAATCCAAGGGCAAAACAAGTATTATTATTATTATTATTTTTATGCCTTGCAAGTTTTTCGCGGAACTCAGGAACCACAGGTGCCTGGCACATTATTATGTTGATGTATTTTGGTGTCAAAGTAAGATAGATAGATAGATAGATAGATAGATAGATAGATAGATAGATAGATAGATAGATTGATAGATGGATAGATAGATGGATAGATAGATAGATAAATAGATAGATAGATAGATAGATGAATAGATATATAGATAGATATGTAGATAGATAGATAGATAGATACATAAAAGGGGTGAATGGATAGATGGATAGAGAATTGCTATAAGAGATTTATCTCCTCACAAAGCTTAAGTAGATAACATTCGTCAACTCTAGCGTCCATTTTTAAGAAAGTGAGATAAGAATTGAATCTTTAATACATCAAACCAAACCAAATAAACAAACTACAACAACAACAATAACAAGAACAGCAGTATCAAAACAAACCCACACACGTACGCTCATTTAAGTTACACGCTTTACTCCCTCACTAAAACAAACGAAAAGATAAACATGAAGAAACTGACAGTTGTATTCAACAAGTCTTCAACGACGTGGGTGGTGGGGAGCCAGACGAAGGTACGAGTGTAGACGAAATTATATCCGTAGCATGTCAAGGTGCAGTGATTTGAGTGAGAGTAGCTGCGCTCTTCTCTGTGGGAGAGCAGTATCTATTCGGAGACGTCTCCGACCGAGATAAAACCAATCAAAATGCTTTGTGCTTCTACACCAAGTAAAATAATTTGGGGGCACTGTTTTAATTAGCCTATATTTTGATATTTTGTAGCTATGTTTGAAATTTTCTTGAGAATAATTTATTTGCGACAGTTTTAGTGGCTTTGTGTGTGATCTGCAGTAAACGATGCGCAGTTTAACCCCCCAAAGCAATGCATCTGTGTGCGGGAGTGCGTCTCTGAATAGTTCCTGGGTGCTCGCCGGAGACATCTCCGAATATCGTCTACCCTATGGGAGAGAGATGTGAGATGGTTGTGTTATAATGTGACTGGGGAAGCGTCCAAATGATGTACGAGTACACCCGAGTGTATGTTGGGTATGGTTGGCATGAGTGTTTAGTTCAGTTTTAGTAATGTTTTACGCGCTCGCAACTGCAGAAGGTCATATGAGCGCCAATGGCATGAGTGTGCTTGTATACTGGTAATAGTATACGTGAGTGTGCGTACATGACGCGTGTTCAGGTGGTTATGTGTTTTAGCCCGTAATTTGTGCTTGCAATGTTCTGTAAATGTTTTCCTACTTGAGTGTGTTACATAGAATGGATGTGTGTGTGTACGTGTGTGTGTGTGTGTGTGTGTGTGTGTGTGTGTGTGTGTGTGTGTGTGTGTTAGAAAGAGAGAGAGAGAGAGAGAGAGAGAGAGAGAGAGAGAGAGAGAGAGAGAGAGAGAAGAGAGGGGTCGAAACGAAGAAGAAGACGAAGAAAAAGACGAAGAAAAAGAAGAAGACGTTGAGATAGACCGAGCACGTTGATGGGGCATATTGCCACCTGTGCCCTTCTCTGGGTCAAGATTGTCATCTTCCGTACCATCCATGTGCCAAGACAGCAGCCTGCATCATTTTTGTCACATTTCTTTGTGCCATTACGTCGCTTCTTGTCTTATTTTCTGTATATATTTTTTTTCAAGTGAACCACATTCCAGATGAATTCTTTTGTCAAAGGTTGCGGTTATTTGAGAATAATAGGTGGTAAAGATTTACTACCGGGAGTTCTATTTTGGCTAAAGGAAACGTATCGACTTTCTCTTTCGTAGCCAAAACTGGGGTACAATTTGGATTGACACCGTTCTGGCAAGCGAAATGCATGTTCGAGATGAGGGTCGCAACTACCGACTATGTCATATTGTTCTGTTCTCTAATACTGATTAATTAATGTCACTGCCGATTTCTAAAGCCAAATGAAACAATCCTTGGGGGCTTTCGTGGCCTAGAGGTTAAGGTGTTGGCCTCTCATTCAAAGGTCCCGGGTTCGAAGCCGGGTATGGACCGAAAAGTTTTCTTCTCTAAAATTGTTTCCTTTCACCTTCTTTCCTTCTCTCTTGCAATATTCTGTTATCTGCTTTCATCTCCACTTTCTTCCCCCGCCCCCATCACCTCCTTTGCCCCCTCCACTGGGCTCTTGACTCTTTCTGCAGCTTTTCTATTGCTACTCCTTGGCCCCTTTCCTACTGCTGTCTTTCAGCCACACCCCTGATCTTCTGGTAGGAAAGATCTACTTCTAGCCTTCTCGGACAAGGGCGGGAAATCTCTGAGGTCACGTGAGCAAGTTGCGCGCGTTATAAAGATCGAAAAGAGTAGGCGTCGGCCACCACCCGGGAAAATTCAAAATTTCCTACCAATTGAGAATGTTTGGTGTGTCCCGCGCGCTCATATGACCTCATGCAGTTGCAAGCACCGTAAAACGCTTACCAAAAAAATAAAATAAAAAACGAAATAAAACAATCCTTTTCAAAATCTATTCTCAGTTTTGAAAGACTTTTTTTTCTAAAGATTCATGTTCATTTATATTAATTGCTTCTCAACACTTGGAAAATAGAGGGTGACAGTCCACCAATGGTAATCAATAAACAATTTCTTATTTGAATTTGTGTGTTACAATGTGAACGTTGACGGCGTGGGAATTTGAAAAACACTTTCTTAAATAGCTATTTATTTATTGGTTTTGATTTTGGGCGTTGTTCATTTCAAAGTTTTGTCAGGCAACAGCTGCCAAGGAGGGGGAGGGGGTTGGAGGGAAAGGGATTAAAAAAAAAAAAAGTTTTAAACGTTCTGAAAGGAACGTAAGCATTTCTCAAATTCGTTTATTTCCATTCGAAGCATGTATTGCTTTTGAAGAGAAAACATTTTGAGCACATATAAACATACAGTCTATTTTGTGTAACACCGTCCGTCCTGGTTCAAAAATATTAATTTGACACTTCTCACAACAGACAGTTTGCTTTGTCTTCTAATTTAGTGTCACTTAGCTTATTTAGATATACACATAAATACACGGGTTTTAAAATGTGCACTCATGCCCATGCACACTCACACAGGGCTTGTGTACGAAAAAACGCAACTCCAAATATTCAGATAGGCTTTAACGAAAACGAAAATATTTATCCTCTTGAAAACTCACATACACTTAAGCTATCTCAATCTCTCTGTTAATTGGATTTTGAAGTATAGTTCTAGCCTGCTCTAAAGCCCCCTGTATAAGACAATCACTTTTGCAAAGAACCGCTTTCTATTCACCCCTTTCGTGTTTTACTTTAATTTTTTTGTTTAAACAGTATAATGACATTGTGTAAGACGCCCACCTATCTAACACATCCACTATTCTCGTCGACAATGGGTAGTCATCTCAGACAATCTCGACTGTAGTTCAAAAACCTATCTGTACTCCAGCAGGCGATGATTTAACGGGGAGTAGGAGGGGGGGGGGGCGGGGGAATTACAACCGTCTTCGTAAAACGATACCATGTGAGAACACAGAATCTATCATCAGATATTTACTTTGTGGTGTTTTCTCCGCCCTCTTTTCTGTCTACTTCCTTACTGCCTCGGTCGCTGCCTATGAAATTGTCTATAATGATTGTAAATGTCCTGACCTCTCTTCCCCCTCCAAATCGATATGGTTTGCATACTTGGGGAAGGTGGGGGGGGGGGGGCTTATTCTGAGCCTGTTAGTCCGAGATGAATGAGATACATCATCCCAGCATACATACGGAGCTACTTATAAAAGTATATGTTCTACGCGAGAATCAAATTCACATTTTCTGTGCTGTGTGTTTAATATGAAAAGCATAGCCATTACTCTTACGACGCCTCTGAATTGACATAGATCTATGTATGCCTAGTTTTTAGACTGAGTGAAGCAAACCACTTCGAATAGATTGGGGTCATTGAGTGGAGGGGGGACGCAAGGCAGGTACAACGAGAGAGAAAAAAGGATAGAGTGAGAGAGAGAGAGAGAGAGAGAGAGAGAGAGAGAGAGAGAGAGAGAGAGAGAGAGAGAGGGAGAGGGAGAGAGAGAGACGGGGGATGGAGAGAAGAAGAAGAAGAAGAAGAAGAAGAAGAAGAAGAAGAAGAAGAAGAAGAAGAAGAAGAAGAAGAAGAAGAAGAAGAAGAAGAAGAAGAAGAAGAAGAAGAAGAAGAAGAAGAAAGAGGAGGAGGAGGAGCAGGAGGAGGAGGAGGAGGAGGAGGAGGAGGAGGAGGAGGAGGAGGAGGAGGAGGAGGAGGAGGAAGACCAACCTCAAATAGTCTACCTTTTTGTCTTGTAGGCATTTCTTTAAAAGTTACACAAAAAAGGAAAACGAAAAAAAAAAGCCACAATAAACCGACTCAAGTAAGTTATCTGTGTATTTTATTCTTCTCCATCCTAGTTTTCCCGTCTTGCTTTCGTACGAATACATCGAAGTCGACCACGATGATTTTAACCGTGAACACTTCAACTCAGCTAGAGAAATTGGAATGACCGCAGTAAGTCCCAAACTTCATCACTGGAGTAATAGAGACATTTGCTTCTCTTTAGCGATGCATGAGTTTCCGAGAAAGGCTTTCATTGGCCTATTCGGATCACGTGGTGATAGGACATTTTACGCTGATCCGGCTAACACAGGCTATGACTGCTAAGCGTCCAAGATGAGGAGCTCGCTGATACACTCCTCTGGCTTTCTTGTCCTGAAGAATTCCAATTCTGAGACGAAGAACTGAGCGGTGACTGAGGCTGACTGTGACAGACAAATCCAAGACAATCGCACGGCGAAATCCCAGTCTGTATTCCATCCAACAAAGCCTTGGTCTTCGTTGTACGTTCATGAAACTTTTAACTTGGACAAATGGTGTAGCGAACTCGAAAAGGTTTGGCGTCTCAGTTTCACCGCTTAAAAACTCGAGATGAACATAATCGCATCTGTTCGGGTGTGTTAGAAATGGTGAAAGGAGCTTGAATGAACGTGTGCATGCTTGTGTGCGCGCACGTACGTGTGTGTGTGTGTGTGTGTGTGTGTGTGTGTGTGTGTGTGTGTGTGTGTGTGTGTGTCTGTGTGTAAAAGGGAGGGGGCATCCTTAGTTCCTTCCTTTCTGTTCTGTTCTTACTTCTATGGCAGCCACAATTATGGGAGGCATTGACTGAAGATGGCAAATTATATCAGAATTACTGTTGATCTCTTTCCAATTATTTTCATTGATATCAATATCCAGTGTAAATAGCTCAGCGTGTACAGTAACTAAATCAGAGCTTTTTATATTCTTATGATTGCAAAAAAGATAGGCAAAATACGATTACACGTCTCGTTCGTGGAAGACTACAGGAGATAATGATATGATAGTTAATATCACTTCAGTTTCTCATCATATTATTGTGCTGTCCCCCAATGTCACAGTAAAAGAACAAGGCCATCTTAAAGAAAAACAATAACACATTTCCTTAGCTTAACCTTACAGGAGAACTATGCAAACGACTACTAACGGACCTAAACAGTAAGTTTTAAGCCAAAAACATCAAATCCAAACCTAATCCTAAGTAAAAAGAAAAATCGGGACTGTTAGGCACAGCCAATTTGAAGGGTGGTTTGTATGATCTGTAAAGAATCTTCTTATTTAACGGTTGATAAAATAGGAGCAAAACGACTGGACAGTACCAGATTATGTAGAATTCCACAAGCGAATGAGTCATTGTTTCTATTGCCGGAGTACAGAGGCAAATCGTACTCGAAGCTCTATATGGATAGACAGGGCTAGAAGGGTCGTAGACTATGGACAGAAAGAGGAATAATGCCAAAAAGAAAACTTTCTTTAAGTGACAGAGACGACAACTGAGAACGTTTATTGTTTAGTGGAAGGAAATAATATTGTTCAAAGATAATCTTGTCAAAAGCGTGTCTTGAAGGCCAACAGACCTGAGGCATATGATATAAATGACAAATACACAAACACACCTAGAAAATTATATATAATATAAAATTATAATACACATACACATACTTTAAATAATATTATAAATATATATATATATATATATATATATATATATATATATATATGTATATATAATTCAATAAATCTCTAGATATTTTACAAATACATGTACATATGATATAAAAGATTATTGCCTTGCATAAGAGATAGTGTTTAATCATGTATCTCCTATTTGGGCCTGACAGAGAGGTATGAGGAAAGAGGGAGAGTAGCTGGTTGGTGAGTATGCAGAAAAGAATTCCATCGTACCGTTGCACTTGAGGAGGGAAAGTTATTACCTTACGATGGGATGGTTGGGAAGAGGAAAAAAATACAACTCACAAATATCTGGCAGTGCAGATGGGTGTAAAAAAACAACAACAGCCCCGATCTACTCGCCTGTCTGCCACCGTCAATTAGTTTGGTATGCGATAGCTGGTTTCGATCCAGGAACCTTTGCGAACAGGGCAGGTTGCTCTAACTTCGATCTCGGGCGCTGCTGTTCTGACAGACGTCACGAGACAGCGTGTAACTTTGTTTTCCCCATCGCCAACAAAGCCTCTTGACCCGCGCCTTTGTGCGCGCCTGGCGTGGCTCATCAGCATTCCTGGCCTCCTCTTCTTATGTCAATACACGTTATCAGGTCGAAATGCATATTATACATATCTCTCAACGCATTACCGATCTATTGTGCGAGAACTTGGGCTGAGGGGTGTCCCCACCGCCTCAATCTTCTATAACATATTTATATACCAATATGAAAATCATTTGTATATTTTATATAAAATAATGTATGTATGTAAGTACGTCTATCTATCTATCTATCTATCTATCTATCTATCTATCTATCTATCTATCTATCTGTCTATCTGTCTATCTATCTATCTGTCTATCTAGCTTTCTATCTATCTCTGTACACATAATATTATTTTGTTCCACCCGTTTCCCCACGCTGCCTCACACAGGTGCGTGCGCCGCAAAACTTGAATCAGTTCTCAATCAATCATGATCTCTGACATTTCACGATATGTACTTTGAAGGTTAAATACACAAATCAAAAGTGAATTCAAGGAATACACTTGAAAGTATCCATATCCGTTCTCTGCTTTTCTCCTCCTATTAAGTGTGTATTAGGTGGAATCTGAACCAAATTAGCTGTAAACAACAGAACATGAGACGCATAGCGAACAGGAAAACTGACGTTAATGATGATATAATAACTACAGGAGGCGCCTGGCTCCTTAAACCCCCCCCCCCTCCCTTTCTCCCCTCCCCATTTCCAGTTCCTTTCTTTTCACATTCTTGATATTGTTTTCTCACATTGCTGTTGGTGATCTTTTTGCATGCACGCCTGTCGCCTTAACGGCAAAGAAGCACTTTTGATGTTCAGAAAAAGCTCTTAATGATCGTTGCAGTGCGATTGTATTTCGTTTAACTAAGCAAACAGGAACAACATCATTTGTTTTTCTTTTAACTCCTCACAGCAATAAGAATAAATACATTTTAAAATTAAAGCTAAATACAACCGAATTTCAAGATGTTTAGAAATTCCCTTTTTATTACTGTTGGATCCTTTAAAATTCTATTTTCTTTTCAATCAAACTCATCGTTCCATCTCTCCTTTCTACCCTCTTCTGGTCTGAAAGTGCACATGTCCTGGGTTCTGATCTGTGCTGTGCTGTATAGAGGCAACGAAAATTCAACGACACTTCGAAGCGTGAAGTCACTATTCGTGCCATTCGAATACCCAGTGCATTATTGTTTTTGTTTCCGTTTTATTTTCTTACTGGTTGGGCTAGGAGGAACATTCACAATTCAATATTCCCTATTCATATCGCTATTTACTGAAAGCAATAGCCCATATGCAGGGCAATATGATGACGTCACATCACCATTCGTAATGTTTCGAATTTCGAATAGGACAAGGGAATCTCATAGCACCCGCCTGTTGTTAATTTCTTGCAAAGCCATCTGCTGCACTTTAATATTCTAGAGCTGTGGGCCCTTGAGATATTCGTGGTGTAAATATTAAATATTGAATTGGAGTGAATAAGTCTTAGATGCATGTTTTATAACTCTTTTTGGCTACTCTTTACCTCTCTGTCTCGTGCGTAATCATTAAATACAAAGTATTGTTGATTTTCATCTAAATGATTATATATATTCTGATATTCGCTAATTTTACGACTGATTGATAAAAATGAGATGAACATCCATACTTTGTAAAAATTACAAGACATTCGAATGGCTCTGTCACGCTTCAAATAGCTGTAAATAACGAGAAAACAATTGCCAACAAACCCGTGAATGTTGAACGCATACAGGCACAGCTCTAGGTCTAACTTTTTATTTCTTTTATTTTTCTTCCCATTTATTTTCCTCTAGCTTGAAAGTTTTTTTTTCTTTATTTTTTTTCACGAAGCTCAAGTGCAGAGGCCCTGAAGAAAAGTGCTTCTTAAAACAAAGCAAAACAAAATTAAAGAAAAAGGTTACTGTGGTTTGAACGTGAGACGCATGAAAAAGTCGCCCCCCCCCAACCCCCACCCTTCCTCATCCCCAAAGCAAAAAAAGATATAAATATATAAATGAATTAAATAAATATAAAAGGCATTAAAGGGGATGAGTCTAGTTTAGTGCAATTCTCCCTACCTGCAAAAGACAAGGAAAGAGCTCATCAATTCTCTCTCCATTAAAAGAATAATTCTATTTGCCAGGTATATTACGTTCAATTTCAGGAATATTTTGGTTTCTCTGTCGTATATTAATTCTTTAAATGCCCCCTCCCTCCCCCCAAAAATAAAAAAATGTAAATCTCCAAAACAATATTTTTTTAAAATTAAAAAAACCGAAAACACACTGCTGGTCTCAAGGATGCGAAACCCTTCTTAAAGCAAAATGGCTCACTCGTTTTTATAAAGATTGTATTTATAATTTATAATCCTTAATATCTATATTTTTATTTTGTTTTCTCCATTCTATTTCCTTGTTGTTGTTATTTACCTCTTTCTTTCCTTCTTCATTTGCTATCATTTTCACTGGGAAAGTACACCTCAAGCTAAAAAGTTCATAAATATATGTCTAGTTGAGACTTAAATGTGGGTGTTTGGCGGGTGCTGTGGTGGGGTTTTTCTACCAGACGAACTCTTTTTTATCAGCCGTCTATCGGCGTTATACCTAGCCCTTCTTTTCTGTGTTTGTTACTCTCTTATAAAACCTCTAATCTTCGGCACATGTATAACTTAATTGTTTTGCAAGAGCTGTAAAAATCTTACCAAACAAAAAAACCCAGGAGTTTTACTGTCGCCACACGTTGACCCTTTTCCCGCACATTTACATTTCGGTCTGTCTTCGGTGTTTTCAAAGTTCTGAGAAAGGCGTATCTAAAAGTACCTTTTCTAACTTTTCCCGCTCCCTGTCCCTAAACTTTTAAACTTTCTGTTCTCTTAATGTCTGTCTGTCTGACTGACCGTCCATTTGTTTATCTGTCAGTCTCTCTTCTTATCTCAATTTCTCTCTCTCAATCTCTCCATCAATCTCTCTCTCAATCTCACTCCCCCCCCCCCTCTCTCTCTCTCTCTCTCTCTCTCTCTCTCTCTCTCTCTCTCTCTCTCGCTCTCTTTCCCTCTGTCTTTGTCTTTTCTATATCTGTCCCCCGTCCACTCTCTTTAATATTTTTATTTGCCTTCACCTGTCAAATCCAATTTAGTGTTCTAACGGTTTGGCTGCTATAACGAACTCATCTGACCCTGCCATTAACTCACCACAGAAAACCAAGCGCAAATATTTTTACCTAATTCTCAAGCTTTTTCTTTTTCTTTCGCTCTCAAATCGATAAACTTTGTCTCTCCCCTTCAGCTTCTCCCCTTTCCCTTCTCTCTATCTCCCTCTCACTCACTCCCCCTCCTCCTCTCTCTCTCACTCACCCCCCCCCTCTCTCTCTATCATTCAATTTCTCTAAAACTCTGACACAAACACAGTAGTCACACACATGAAAACCCACGTCCACACATTGAAATACGCACAGGCACATTCACAAACATACAGTCCCTCACCAAAGCACACAGTCGCATGTGCAAACATAAACACACGGGTGGAAGACAGCACGTGCACGACCACTCATTTGTCCCCTGTCTAGTATTGCGCCTCTGTTATCTTATCGTGCGCAGTTGACAGGCCTCACCCAGGACGCCTGGACAACAGGGGAAAAAAACAAACAAGGGTAAAAAAAAAACCCTAGAAAAAACGAACAAAATTTCAAAACCAACAATTTTTCTCCACTTTCTAATATTTGTCTAGTTTGATTTTGGGCCGAGCTCATTCGTAATCTGTTTGCGGACGGATTTGTGTCTGAATTTGTTTGTGTATATTGTGTGTGTCTTTGTGTGTGGGCTTGAGTGTGAGTATGTGTGAGTATGTGTGCGTTTGCGTGTGTTAACTTATGTTCGTACTTCTTTCTATAGGAGGATCGAAGCGGCCATGGAGTAATTTGAGTATCAAGAGAACGAGAAAGAGAGTCAAAGAGAGATAGGTAGATAGATAGATAGAGAGAGATAGAGAGAGAGAGAGAGAGAGGGAGAGAGAGAGAGAGAGAGAAAGAAAGAGAGAGATGGCGAAGACATAGAGACAGACGGTTAGTCAGATAAGCAAGCAAAAACGAGAAATGGGAGTTTTTGGGGGTGGGGGGAGGCGGAAAGGGATACAAATTCGCAAAATGAGAACAACGAAATAAAACGGGCAAAAACCGATAAAGCGAGACAATTTGCATCAATCTGCTCGACTCTAGAGTTACCGGCCTCTTGTCGCTTGCTCAATCTGGGTGTGTCTCCCTGTGGCCCACACAAATATTCATGAGTGCGTCCCGTCGACCGCGCACCACAGACCGCGTGAGCAAAAAACCACAGGACAAGACTCGTCCAATATGAAACGAAACGAAATAAAGAAACGGACGCATGAAAGACGCTAGGATTTTGTCGTCGAAAACAAAAAAGAGGAAGATGGTTCTCTTGTCAGTAAAGAAAACAGAGAGAGAGAGAGAGAATGAGAGAGGGGAAAAAGAGGAATAAATATGCAGGAATACAGCAACAAAACAGAGTAGAGAAGAGTTAAAAAGACGAAGAAGGAATAAAAGGGAAAAATATCAACAACAGAAGAAGAAGAGGGTTGAGGAGATGGATCCGAAAAGTGCAAGGAACTAAAAGAGCCTTGGAAAAGAGGATACCTACACGTCCATGGCTTATGAAATCTTGTGAAGAGGATGGATGGATTGTTACGGCTAACATAAACACTGCCTAGGCCCGTGTGACGCTTGTGTACCTTAGGGAATGGACGGAGAGCCATTAGCTGCTGGCCGTTCCAGCGAGATTTGGGGGTCTCTTGTCTAAAAACCTGCTTCTTCAACATGTTGGAAGGATACTATTCACAATAAGTCATGATTCATCACCACTGGTGAGTATTTGATACTACATTGATGTTTATTCTCTTTTTATATTATAATTGCTCTTCGGTGATTTTTTGGTTTTTTAAAATTTCATGATTTCTCTTCATTGCTATGTGTGTGTTTTTGTGTGTGAGTGTGTGTGTGTGTGTGTGTGTGTGTGTG
>NW_004797461.1:156941-158449 GCF_000002075.1 Aplysia californica | reverse complement strand
AGAGAGAGAGAGAGAGAGAGTGTGTGTGTTTATTTCCACATCTAGTGCAAATACATACTTTTTGTTAGACCCATGTGTATACGAATTTTTGTTTTTATGATGTGCGTATGCGCGCAGGAATGCATTTATATGTATGTACATGTGTATTGCGCGTGGGTTTCAGGAAAGGTTTTATTTATTATAAAGTTTGCGTCTTTATAATATAGTATTCTATCACTTAAGATATTGAACGTTCATAATTTGGCCTCAGGCGGGAGATGTACTTCAAGATTTATGTGCTAGACTGACAGGACTAGATCGATAACTTTAAAGTGGTCTTGAGTTTTCAGACTTGTTTCAGTTGGTAATCGTTAAGATTTAACCTTCCCTTTCAACACTGCACGGTTATTTAACTTGTGAGGCCTCCGAATTTAACGTCCAACAGGGATAAGACCAAGCTAACTTGACGCAGAGCTTAAAAAACTCCCACAAAACAACCCAATTTCAAGAATACCTCTATCGACATTCGTAACAGGTCTATACTCTCCGTAGTCCAGCACGATGACAACTAAGCTAACAGAGCGTCCGCATGCGGTTTGGTCATCTCCATCTTACTAAGATCAGTACTATACGAAACAACCTTCAAATAGGAAGGCCAGACTCATATACACGGCCAACCATTGCCTTGAAACGCTCTCAAAACATGTGCAGTTCCACATGTAAAGTCAACAAAGCTCATGGGCAGACAAGTCATGATTTACAAATTTTAGGCGTGCTGACAAAATCAGTTACTTCTCGAAAACCACAAATGCAGATGTTGACCAAAAATTGACACTATGGTCAAATTTGTAGATTTTGTTGTGATGGCATATTCTTTAACTATAACATGCCTTTCATACACAATAATATACATTGTAAAACTTCACCTATAAGCGTGATGTATCTATTTCCATAAAGCTTCAATCCGAGAAGTAACTCATTTTGTCAGCATAACGTTTCACAGCGGTCAGCGGTATAGTGGGCAGGCGACTAAACCATTGCGCGCAGAATGTCTGAGTCCGATTCGATTCTTGTGTGAGGAGATTTGTTTTATTTAGCATCTCATGGTTTCCTCCTGGGACGTTATAATAGTAAATACGTCTCCTCTCGTGTTGTCCCTGAAAAGTAGAGTCAAAGCAGCCCGCCTCCTTAATGGTCTAAATTGTGTCGATGGGATGGAGCGTAAACATACTTACATAATAAAAAAATGAACAATTTCTTTTTCCAATCTGAAGGGCACCTGCTGAGAATTTACTTAAGTATTATGTAGGCTACCTTGTCTTTGTCAATCGACATGCCCAACGCCTTGCGTCTAAATCGCTTCAACTGGGGTTTGCTTCGAATACTTAGAATAAATGTTTGATGCCTGTTTTATGATGTTTAAGTTTATTTATGACGTGTAAATTGAATTTCAACGTCCATTTCAGATTTTTAAAAACCAACAACAATAATAATAGTAACAACAACAACAATGACAACAATAATAATAA
>NW_004797461.1:153768-156344 GCF_000002075.1 Aplysia californica | reverse complement strand
GAGAGAGAGAGAGAGAGAGAGATGGAGAAAGAAAGAAAGAAAGAGAGAGAGAGAGAGAGAGAGAGAGAGAGAGAGAGAGAGAGAGAGCTGGGGATGAAACTGTCGAAACTGAGGGTTTTTTACGTTGAATTTGTCTGAGGTTTGCCTAAGCTTAAACAATAAACACATTTCTTTTCGTCATTCATTCAGAATAATGTCATGGAACGATTAGTTGTGTTTTTGGTATTATTTATTCTTGGTTTTTTAAAAGGGTTCTTATTGCACTTTTAGGAAGTACCTTTAAAAACATCCTTCCCTCTACATATATAACAAGGGAAACATATAAATTTGAATTGTAGCAAATACAACTTTTGTAAGCTAGGAACTAGGCATTTTACAAATGTAATTTTAGCGAAAGAACCTAAAGATTGGTTCTAACACTTATTACAATTTACTTTATAAATTTCCTTCGTTCTACATGTACAACAAAGAAAGCCTACCTTAAAATTTGATTTGCAGAGGATACTGCTTTTCTGTTTAGGAACTATATTATGCAGGTGGTTGGAGGGCGCTACTGGTAGGTCCTACTTCTTTACTTTCCCTCCATTATTTCTGTCTGTCCGTTTTACTTTTTCTCAGCACTAAATTGTTGACCATTTTTTGTGTCTATGTGCTTCTCTTTACTCAAACAAACGAAAAAATGAATTGCACATTTTTCAAACGTAATGTTAGCAAACGGGCTTCACGATTCTTGCATTGAATCCATTATTCAGATTTCCTCATGCACATGTAGGGCGTACAGTGCGTCGTGCTACAGCTATGAATCGAACGAGATATCTGGTCAGACAGCACCACTTTTCAGTTTGTCGTGCACCTTCATAGCCGAGGACAAGCACGTTTTACTATTTACAATTCATAATGGATCCAGCGTGTAGGAAGCTGGGACCTCATATTGACGTGTATTATAATATCTTCTTTGGGTTTTTTCCCCCCATGAATTTTTAACCCTATCCGTACGCCCTGGGGTCATTTTGTACTCCCGGGGTTGTATTCTTCACATTTTAGAATACTTCTAGTACGAAGATCTCTTTGAAACTTTCAGTATTTAAAAAAAAAAATCATTCTGACAGACTGTTGGGCAAAGCATACAGATAGGATTATCTAGTAAATTTCCTCTTTGGAAAGTGATGACACAGAGTTTCCCCAAGTCGTATGTATACGATAGTAAAACACGAAGTACGGATAGGGTTTAATGATCGGGACAGTCGGGAAAAGACACGTTACTAAAATCGATCTGAAACGCTCGCAATTTGGATGAGTATGAGATTGATCTTCCTACAAGAACATGTATTACTGGTTTGCAGTTTGAATTGTCTAAATACACAAGTGGTGGCACCGAAAAGATTGTGTGTCAGGACACCGTGGAATCAGGCACTCGTCAATTTTTAGGCATGTGGAGTTATTGATTTCTCATTTGCCTTGTTTTCAATGAAATAAATATCCATCTGTACTAAATAGAAGTCAAAATATTTACGATTGAAAAAGGTGAGGTCGCCTGGTGTCAGTGGTGAAATTAGCGAGAAAATGGCTGCCAAGTTTGGTAACTCCAAATGCTGAAGAGTCCTTGAAAACGGGAAAAATGACATATTTTGTGCCCTTTAATCAACGCTTTTCCGTAAAATTTACCTGGAAATATGTTTTTGTATGGACATGAACGGTGTTGAGCCAAAAAATAAAAAAATTCGATAAAAATTGCCGAACTGGCGGAAAAATACCTGTATCTCCGACTTCGTTATTTTCACGAGCGCGTGATTTCCCCACCCTGTCTCTTAAATATTATGTGTATTACGACGTTACCTTTTCCAATACGATAGTTTGGTAATTTTGATTTTATGCAGTGCACCGATGATGTTGTTTGTTATCTGAATTGTTGGGTTTTTTGGGTTTTTTTTTTAGAAGAAAAGGGTTTCTGATCTGCTTTGTTCTTTCCTTTGACGCGTCAGAACCTAAACCGGAAGAGTTACAGATTAGTTGACTAAATTTTCTTTTAATACCCCACACATTTGGTAACATGGCTAATGGATATTAAAAAACCGCTATTTTTTTAGTGAGATACTACAGTGTTTTTGGATTCGTGCAGCACACAGGTGATGTTATTAATTTGTTATCCGAATTGTTGTTTATTATGTGTGAGATGCGTTAATTTGCTCTTGCGCCTCGGTTGTCGAGTTTGAAACGTGTTTATGGATTTTCCCATCATAGAAAACGATCGAGGGCATGTTATTGAAGCCATTACCATCACCATTAACAGCTACGGGACATTAAAGTTGTTTGCTGGTGTAAACGCTTTCTGCCTTTGAATTTCTTTTGGCTAAATATTGTTTTATTGCTAAACATATCGGTGTACATGAGGGGTGGGAACGTTATTTAGGAACATTTCAACCTCGTTTAATGTTCTTACCTCTTTCGCCTACGCGATAACGCACAAGCTAATGATTATCGCAAAGTCCATGAGTTTTGTGTTCTTGTGAAATTTTAAAATATGATAGGACCTAGACAAAAAGTCACGGACAGGTGAAATTAAATCTATTATCTAG
>NW_004797461.1:147149-148580 GCF_000002075.1 Aplysia californica | reverse complement strand
CTCTCCCCTTCGAAAAAAGAAGGAAAAAAATTGACACAACTTATTTAATTAGGGAGGCATGCTGCTTCAACCTTGCCAAACCGACCGGGCTGAGTGGGATTCGTCATCGTTGCTCATGCTGAAAGATGGAGGTGCTCAATAAAAATAGATTTCACTAGGGGAATCGAACTCACAACCTCAGAGTGAAATGGAGAAGGGCGTAACCTTCACACCATATGCGCCAGTACTTTATCTTTTTGAAAGAGGAAGGAAGACATTGTATTTTTATTGATCGGAATAAAGATAAAGATTGATGTTCTTTTTTTTTTTTTTTTCATTCCCCGAGGGTGCGTGGTCCCGTGAGGCTAGCACATCTATGCTAACGTTAGAGTAGGAATTCGAAAAGACTTTAGCATTCCAAGAAAACCGACGTGACCAAAGCTGAGTTTTGTACTGTGGAATACAAGCTTGTTCAATTTTTTACTTTTTAAGAACATTAAGTAGAATTTATGTCGAATTGTTGAGGATTCGACGTAATGTCTGACGTGCATACTTTTAGCACGAGCAGTCAAGTACTTGAAACTTTACATTGATTTTTTTCTTTGGAATAAAAACGAGGCGAACGTCCTTTAGCTAAGTCAGAATATTACTAAAAGCATATTTTTGTCTTTAGTCCCCTTGTTTCGCTTTACTCTGGAGTGGAAAGGGAGGGAAGGAAAGAACGCAGTTCGGATGGAAGTCGTTGAAAGAGTGAATGATGGAGTGACAAATATTTACGTTTTTCTGCATATTCTGTAAGTGTTTCTACACCACATTCGACACAATTTATTATATCACACAGAAGGCGGGCTTCCACACTGACTGTCAGGACCAGCCTGGGTTGAAATGGACCAATGTCCCAGTAGAATGACCGAGATATTCTGTTAAAATTCTCCCCTCACGGAAATCAAACTCAGATCACTTTGTATGCAACGTAGAATCGCCTAACCTCCCCACCACAGACACCGATGATTACAAGTATACGGAAAGCAAAACAAAAAAAAACAACAAAACAAAACAAAACAAAACAAGAACAAGAACATAAAACAAGGAAGAGGCAAAGGGTCAGGATGAGGAGACATGGGGACCCAGCCCTCAAGTGGTTGAAGATCATGACATCTCTGAACACGAATCAATCTGTTGGTCGTTTACGTATGATGTGCAGATTTTGTAGCCGCGGGCCGCTTTTCGTGTCAGGCGATAGTAAACTCCATATCATCCTCTGGATGTAAACAGTTTCAGGCGACGTACACAGCTGCAGAAAAGGACTAGCAGCAATGAGATACATAAAAGTAGATTCTATAAGTAGATTCTATAAGTAGAAGAGTAAGAACCGTCGCCATGATCCTTGAGAGAGAGAGTGAGAGAGAGAGAGAGAGAGAGAGAGAGAGAGAGAGAGAGAGAGAGAGAGAG
>NW_004797461.1:141372-144492 GCF_000002075.1 Aplysia californica | reverse complement strand
GCGATATGTTTATGGTGAAGAAGGGAGAGAAGGAAGGAAACGGAAAGTATATATATATTGATAAATTGTCTTGATTCCAGTAATATGCTCATCTCGCCTCTCTTCTGAGTTATGCAACATTACAGTTACAGTAGTCAGCGCTATATGCAGTATCTACGCTTCTTTCTTGTAACGGATAAGGATAGATAAAATATCTCTTTCATTATCATCACGTACTTCATGTGGAAAACAGTCATATTTCACCGTAAATTACAAAAGCGTTTCAGTTAGCAAAACACATCGTTGGAAACCCATATTTATTATGCGTGTTTTACTGGGAGGAATAAAATGAGACCTCTTTCATCGTATTGTGCTTATTACTATCACTGGGAGTAACACATAATAATATGTTCCACTTAAATTTAGACAGTATAGATCTAGTAAGGTGACACAAACTTAGATGCTAATACATTAAACATGTGTTTATTGTTATCCGTCATCACATTTTTAGCATTGATACGGTAAAGAGACGCGTATTTACGTTTACTGTAAATAAACACACACTATCTTTCACCACACTTTATGCAGTATTACCGTAGACAACACACCTATCTGTTACCTCGCGTTTTCCCACAGCACGCGTGCCACGTGCCGGCGAGAGCCAAAGAAGAGGCGCAGGGCACGAGCGGGAGTGTGTGGGTGAGTGTGTGAGTGGGTATGTGTGTGAGTGTATGTGTGAGTGTGAGTGTGTGTGTGTGTGAGTGTGGGTGTGTGAGGCTTTGAAGAGGAGGCAAAGTTCCCTCGTCTCCTGTGCCGTACCCACGGCGCCACTGTCTCGTGGGACCTCCTCACACCTGAGTCGAGAGTCGTGAGTGAGCACGGCCTGTGGCCTGTTGCTGCTGCTGCTGCTGCTGTTGTTGTTGCTGCTGCTGCTGCTGCTACTACTACTACTGCTGCTGCTGTCGTTGCTGCTGCTGCTGCTGCCTCTCCTTCTCTTCAACTCGTGGTTTTTGAAGCAGTTGTTGTTGTGGCCGCTGTTGCTGCTGTTGTTGTTGTTGTTGTCGCCGCGCGCTGTGTGATTGTGGTGGACTTCTTGGCGTCGTCGACAAGCCTGGTGATGGAGGGACCTCCCTATCTATGAAAGTCGAACGTGTCTAGATGAAAACTTCGTAATCGTCAGTTTATTATTCATGTTCTAGGGTAGAAATACTTTATATTTGATTTCTAAAGTGATTTGACGTTACATTACACAATTTTAACTTTCAAGAATATCAAACACTCACAGAATTCACTTTTCTGAGATTTAAAGTCATGATTGCGTGAAAAATCAATGCCATGAATCCGAATACTGTAATGACTTATAAAACCTTTAACAATTGATGGCAATATCAATTTTATGGTTGACATCAAGAAAATTCGAAGCAATATAAATTCTGTTTCTGTGCAAATTTGAGACGTTTGTTGAATTTCTCTTCTTGGAATTATTTTTTTTCTTCCATTGGGAGAAGGTGCTAAAATGCTTGTCTGAGAAGGCTCTAATGTCTGATGTCGTCTGGTAGGTTTATTTTATATCGACTCCGAAAAGCAACATTAAATTCTTTGCTTTCCTTACAATGTAATACATTTTTACAATATGATAATTGGGCTCGTCTTTATTATGATCGGTACAAAGCAGAGTGCTTGAATATGCAGTTTATCTGTTACAGCTTAATAATTATAATGGGGCATGTGTAAAATATATTATGTTAATATAATTAATTAATTACAGTATAGATTTTCTGGTATTGTAAATCATATACTGGTTTGTTATTGATTGTCCTACTCTCCCAGAATAATATACATATTTCAACTAAAACATATGTTTGGAAATATTGGAGTTGGAAAAAAACAACAACAACATATTTCAGGCTTTTTATTTACAGAAGTAGTAAAAGTAGTATTTGCTGTCGATATGTTGAATCTAAATTCTAATGACACGTCTCCATGTGTTTAGAGCACTGAGCTAAAAAAAATGATGGTCAGTGTCTACTCAAAAAGTATTGCCAACGGGAAGGCTTACTTTATCGACATTTAAGAGTAAATGCCTAGAAATCGGGGAATCCAGTCTCCCAAGCTGCATGTAGTCCCAAACCTGAAGTTGACCACATTACTCTGTCATAATAGATTAATATTTTACTAAATAGATTCTCTTTGATATTTTCAGCCTCTGTACAGAAATCACCATTTTTTTTTAAAAAAAGGTACCTTTCAATCAATTTTTTAAATGATATACTATCTCGATTTCGTTAAACTTAACAACATTGATTTTTTTACTTTTGCTGACATATATTTTTACTGTTTTCATGATATTTAAATCCCTCTTGAACTCACCCAAATGAAAAATACTGGCTACGCGGGGAAAAATTCCCGAAGAAAGAGGTTCTTTAGATATTTAAAAACCATAAAAATGACGCCCTTTGCTATTTTTAACATATTAAAGGTTGCCCGTGCTTCGCTAAGAACTTTTAACCAACGCTTGCAGCTTTGATCAATTTTTAATGCTCTTATGTTTTAGCAATAAAGATATATGAACATTTTCCGTGGACCAATTCATAAGCCAGGGAATACTTTTTCGGTGTGTTAGAAATATCACTAAAATAACTAAAAAGAAGGAGCGAGCGAGCGAGCGAGGGAGAGAGAGAGAGAGAGAGAGAGAGAGAGAGAGAGGGAGAGAGGGGGGGATTAGAGAGGAGAGATAGAGAAGGATGGAGAGGAAATATAGACTGAGAGACAGGCTATGCACACATGCACACGCACACGCACACCTACACGCACACGCACAGGCACAAGCGTGCGCACGCGCGCGCACACACACACACACACACACACACACACACACACACACACACACACACGCACCGATTACTCACTTACATAGATAACCGTATTATTAATCAAATGCTATACGTGATCTTTAACACATTAACCTGTAATCAATTATTTCTTTTTCTTTTTTGTAAGTGTTTTATGGCGCGAATCAATTTCTGGCCCATCTCAAATCTTCCTTCCCTTCAACCCTCCCCATTTCTGTCTGTCTGTCTGTTTGCCTGTCTGTCTGTCTGTCTGTCTGTCTGTCTGTCTGTCTGTCTGTCTGTCTGTCTG
>NW_004797461.1:138019-141272 GCF_000002075.1 Aplysia californica | reverse complement strand
GAAAGGTGACAAAATGGGACGCCGTCTATTTTATTTTAAAGGCTGACATGAAAAGCACAGGTGTCATATTATGTAATACATCACATACCTATTCCACTTTATCATAACCTCTTCAAACAGCCTTTTAAAAAAATTAGTAGTGGATTTTGTCTTTTTTTTTATTTCTTTGTCTTCGCCTCTTTCAACAAATTAATGACCGTCGACGGTAATGTTCTCAAGAGAGATCAACATTGTTTACGACGAGATAAACCCTTGTCCAAGCGTTGCCCTGAGGCAGGGGGCACATAGATTAAGCAGCGCTGTATACTAGACATATTCAGCTCCAAGTACATAATTATGTCCTGCTATGTATGTGTTCTCCTTGTCTATGCACATTATCTCACCACTACATTATTGTGTGCTGTAGAGGTAAGTCATTATCCATCATATTATTATCATGACATTATATAATATAATATTACATAAACCTATCTTCCCCTCCCTTTCTCATTCGTTTTATCTTTCCCACTTTTACTACAAGAGTTTGTCTTGCAGTACTGCTTTGGCTTGGAAACCGCAGGATTTGGTTGAGATCTCCGATAAGAATGTCTTTCTCTTACCAGAACACCAGGAGGATTTTTCAGTTGACACAGGTGTCTATCGTAATTCTACCTCAGATTTTACACTAACACCCGGTTATCATCAGTATGGCAGGCTTTGAGGAAATCTTGACAATAATCAACTTTCATTCTTGACATTTTCCGGTTCTGATTTTTAACCACATCTCTCGCAGAGTGACGAAAGGTCAGTTCCCTTAAGATTACATTAAATAATAAATGCTCGAGCACGTTTGCATTAGTTAGACACTTTGAAGTAAATATTTGTAACTCATGAAAATGAACGCATAAAGGCAAAGCATGATGCTTTAAACTTTTTCTCTTAAAGCAGTGACCAAGAAACCGAAGATTCACGGAAATTTGATGAGTACATTGTAAGATATTTAGTGTAGTAAGAGTTGCTCGGCGCCCGCTACATAAGTAGGAGGGTATTGCGTTTGACGACGATCAAGTAACGCAGTTTTACCTTATTAAATGGAATATAACCCCCAACAATCGGCTTGCTATCTTTGACCTGTGAGTTATGTTAGGAAACACAGCATACTTACATATACCGTGTATACCCGTGGAAGCTCGCTCGACGTCATTATACCTCCTTTGCTCTCCGGTTCATTTCAAATCACTAATTCCGACCTCCCCTCGGACATATAACGTAGTGACAAATTCGCTATTTGCTAATAATCAATTACCCCGCTAGTAGTAGCAGGGTGACCAAAGGATATCAGAGTAAAAGTATGTCTCCTAAGAACTCAAAATTTTACTCCAACGCAGTCGAGAATCGAAGCCGAGCGAAATTCTATCCTTCTAGAGCTGAGGATCGAACTCATAGATCTACAACTTTTTTAAATTGGGCGTCCGGTGCCTTATCGCTCTTTCAGACATTTCTATATTATCATAAATGCTATTGGTTTTTGGTTTTTTTCTAAAAACCTAGAACACAATCCGAAAATTAGCATCGTTAATGCTAGGCGATTCCGAAAGAATGTAAAAATGTTTCTGTCAGCTCTTAACTAAGGAACAAAATCCAATGTTACAATAGTGCTAACGTGCTATTCATCTTTAAAAAGATGCGGCCGAGATAGACCCAGCAGCACAGTCATCTTACCCGTCTGTGGATACAATTCCCGGCTCTTCCACGACTGTCAAACCTTTCATCTAACTTTTACTCTTTTATTCCCTCGACTGCGGGCGTCTTTTTCTCTACCAGTTTAATTTATTGTTCCTTTTTTGCATCTCTATTTGTGTGTGTGTGTGTGTGTGTGTGTGTGTGTGTGTGTGTGTGTGTGTGTGTGTGTGCGCGCGCGCGTGTGCTGTGTGTGTTTCTCTCTCTCTCCCCCCCCTCTCTCTCTTTCTCTCTCTCTCTCTCTCTCTCTCTCTCTCTCTTTGTCTGGGGGGGGGGGGGGGGTGCTAGCTGTGATTTAGTATAAGATCATTTAAATTTGTTGTGTTGGTAGTTTTGTATTCGGCATTGTGTGCCGTAAGAGAATGTCACACGTTCAAGTTGCGGAAAACTAACTTTCCGGAAAAACGGTTAAAAGTCTTTCTTTTACTTTCTTATTTTCTATCCTTCACTGTTCCTACCAACTGAAAAATATTTAATGTGTCCCGCGCTCTCATTATTATAACCTTATGCAATTGCCAGCGCCGTAAAACGCTTACAAAAATATCCTTCACTGCACCTTCTCAGCATTTTAATCTCAAACTTCACCCACCCTTCCCTCTTATTGTTTTTTAAAAATTTATTCAAACTACTGCAATTCTTGAAAATGAAAACTGAATTCGAAGAAATTAAAAAAGAACACACAAAATGACACACCCACTTCTAATTCTAACCATCTCGGCTCTTGTTCCCGGTGCTAGTTACAGTATTGACAGCTAGTTAAGGACTCTTGGGCGGTCCACCGTTTTGGCACAACTCCTCCCAGTTGGTTAGCCCCATTGTCATTGAACAAAAGGCTCCAGGCACCGAGTCACAAAGGCGTGGGGAAGTTTCGCGCCAAGATCAGGTCCTTGACTTCGCCCTCCTATTGTCAGTGTCTTGTTCACCGTCTCTCCTCATTACCGGCATCTCCTTACTTTGCTCATCAGTTATAATTTTTGATACTTCATGTTGTCATCTTTTTTTGAACATCGCACCACCTCCACTCCCCCTTCCCCAGCCCACCTCCACTCCCCCTTCCCCAGCCCACCTCCGAATATATAGCTCTGTACCACTTAGTCTCAACGTTAACACCATTATTTCGTATGTAAGGACATGCGCTCACCCCCTTACTTCATTTTCTCTCACTGTCTCTCACATTTACCAACTCTTTTAAATTCTCTTTCTCTCTGTCTCTGTCTCTGTCTCTGTCTCTGTCTCTCTGTCTCTCTCTCTGTCTCTCTCTCTCTCTCTCTCTCTCTCTCTCCGTCACTCTCTTACCAATTCTTTCTCCTCCCTTATTTCTCTCTCTATTTGTCATGCATTCATTTTTTTCGTTCTTTCTATCGCATGTATACAAAACAAACACTCACACTCGCCCGTACACACATGCGAACAAACATGAGCACAAACCCTCACACGCATGCACACATATACACACAAACTTAAACATGCCTTTCCTCTCTCTCTCTCTCTCTCTCTCCCTCTCTCTCTCCCTCTCTCTCTCCCCCCCCTCTCT
>NW_004797461.1:135704-137911 GCF_000002075.1 Aplysia californica | reverse complement strand
CTCTCTCTCCCTCTGCTTGCCTTTCTCTTTCTATCTTTCTCCTCCACATTCCCTTTTTTTCTCAAACATTTACTGAAACACACCCACAACCATTCACACCCATCACCCACCCACTCACACATATACAAACACACATAGAAACACAGACACACTAACACATACAAATAAACACATACAATAATCAATAACACACACATTAACACGCACAAAAGAACACACACACACAAGAACTCACACATTCACACAAACATGCGTTCAAATTTAAAAAACGGCACCTCGATCGAAATCCAACCCTTCAGGATAGAGACATTAAGAACAGCGATATGTTTTGTTCAATTCTTTTTCTTTTTTATTGGTCAAGTTGGCCGCACGGCTGGCATGCTTTCCCAACTGTCAGAGAGCTTAACTCTGCAACATGTGGTGATAATCTAAAATCTATAGATAAAACTCTATTTACAAAGCCTTCACACATCGTCAGAAGAACAGCCATTGACAAAACCGCTGTACTTAAAGCCACATAATTCAAACAACATTCATGAGTTTGACTAATCAATAAAAATAAGTTTTTGATGGCAATGCGGCGATTATTGTTCACTTAAACATAAAGAACGCTACTTTTCCTAAATTTCAATTTTTAGAATGGCGTGGTGACTCGCAAAAGTATCCAAAAAGAAAAAAACAAGAAAAAAAGAAACAGAAAGAAAAAGAAAAGAACCCCCCTAAAAAATCCCTAAAGAGATATAGATAAGACTATTACAACAAATACTTTGCTCGAGTCTGTTCCTCTTTCTAAGAGGAGCGGACATAGTGTCTTCTCATGTTCCATAACAATACTTAAAATAGTCAAACAAATCGGTTTTCGCCATCACTCGGAAATCCCACTACACCGACTTTTTCTGTTCTAATTTACTCTGTAGGAAACGGTGTCTGGACTGAAATACGGGGTGCCCACTACGGACGTGATCGGCTGATCGGGCCGATCGCCCGACTCGATCGCCCGACTCGATCGCCTCAAAAACAAATGTGTTTGTTTTCAGTTTCGGGCGATCGAGTCGGGTGATGGGCCCGATCCAGCCGTAGTGGGCACCCCGTATTAGGTACTTAGCAAAGTACTTATGTACATGTATATCACTTAACTACTTCCAGCGCCATCTTTATGCATGTGCGTGGTATTTGTATCCATATATCTTGCCTTTAACAACTGGTAAACAGGTAAAATATTGTAACCGCTATTGTAACATCAACATACCAAAACCTGGCAATATCTGACTCTGCTCTAAATATTGGAGGATTTTGCGTAGTTCGAAACTTTCAAAAAGATAAAGCAAAATTGAAGATAAATAAATATCGATCGTGTCATCAGACATAATCATAGGATACGCTGCTCGCAATCTGTTGCAAACAACTGTGTTTGCTTAGCTTAAAATTACCATTTCCTTGAGAAAGTATCGACGCATGCACAAATCGCACAATTAAGGTACCCCTTTCAATTTCCCCAGACGAAACATCTGACGGAACGCTTTGAAAAGCGTGATGGAGTTTTGCTCTAATGATTTCCAATTTCTTCAACAACAACGTTTCAAATTTGTCATGAAAACCTTTCAAGTAGAGAGAGAGCTAATTCGCTGCATTATCGAACGTTTCGCGGATAAATAGGATTATTTCTGATTGCTTTTCAGCTGGGTTAGAGCGCAATGTACGGACCTTTATGATCACAAAACTTTGTGTTTGCTTGTAAAAAGCGTAGGCTTATTCTTGATTTTCCTTCTTTCCGTAAAGTCAGAACGAATTTACTCTTAAGTTGTTCGCTCCCGTACTGTGTCAATATCAGCATCGGTCCATTTTTCTTCCACTTCGTTTTCGTCCTGTGGGGGTGTAATTCGACTTGTGAGGATCGCCCTTTGAATACCTGGTTGAAGTGTGGTGTTTGTGACTGTTTTGAATTCTTGCCGAGGATGGATGGCTACTCTCCCGTGAATTCTCTTGGATTTTTTTGACCATGGGCTGAGCCGCGCGCCATGAGGACAAGGGAAAGCCGTCAAGATGTAAGTCTCTCTTTCCAAACTCACACAGGAGGACAGACTTCATGGGATAGCCTGTTACAAGATGTAAAGAAAACAATTGTGTTTTCTGCATCTCTTACTAGTGGGGTGTTTTCAACGTTCATTTTATATTTTATTTATTTTTCTTAGCTTTGTTTGTGAGGG
>NW_004797461.1:133728-135604 GCF_000002075.1 Aplysia californica | reverse complement strand
ATACAATTATTCCACTCTTCCATAATATTATTATATATTTAATATACGTAAAAATGATTATGTTTTTATTCTTCAGCTAAATATAAGCTCAAGAATATTTTTGACGAATAACCCCCACGAAGTCTGTTCTCCTCTATATATCTTCTTGATATGGGGTTTGTTCACAAGTTTGAGATATGAGCAAGTGAAATACTGTATCATCAATCACTGTCAATGCTTTCATTATGTTAATGTCTTAACTCCATTTAATTTATTCTTGTTCTTATATTACTAATCTATTACAAAACTGGAGTTGAAATGAAATGGAAAGCCAAGTGAGAGACAAAGAAACACTGTTACACTATAATTGTCGCAATGACAAGACCATGATTTGCTGAAAAATATTGTGAAAGAATGCCTAACTTTTTGTCTCCAACCGTATACGATATATACCTTATTTTTGAGTCTCCGACCGTATACGATATTTCTTTACAGTAATTCATTTATTTTAGAGACCCAGTCCGCCATTTACACGTTCAGACGATAAAACAATCTTCAAAATCGGAGAATGCATTGTCTCGCTTATCCATTATTCCAAATGAGGAAGTTTGCGAGTTTTGCAAATTTTATGGAAGGATGCATTTATTGAAAATCTCCAGATGTTACTAGCTACTGCTGTTTCCTTTTTTGGTTTCATTAAAATTAATTTTAAAGGTCCTATTTTCCTTAGAAATTTTGTTTTTATTTTACTCAGAGAAGCTCCACATAAAGACACTAAGAGCGACGGACAAAATAATATATTCTTTGCTGTCGATTCAGGACCCTGCTAATCAGTTAATAAACAACCCCACGATATTTAATAGAAATTCTTTTCCTGAAGATACAACCTGCTCGTATCTCGAACTCGTGATGACAGGGAACTCATCATTAAATTTTTGCCCTTGTAATTGTATTGGCTCATCTGACATTCGTTTTATGATAGCATGCCAGGAATTACTGTGCTCATGGCACAACATAGCTGCGCAAATGACGTCATAGCCGGCGGGCTCCGCGAAGCGATTGCTACGTGGACCTGTCTGCCAGAAGATGACGCCATGCATGAAGCCACGGTGCCAAGATACTTGTCTGCCACTTTTTTTTCTCTCCTTTGTGATGTTTTTTGTGCAACAGTAAGGAGAAGAATATGTAATAAGAAAGGCATTTATCGGAGAAATGGATAGTTAAGATCAAGGTACGCAACCTTTTTAATCTAGCTGGCATGATTGCACTTTCCAAAATGAACAGAAGCAATGGGCTAAACAACACTACTTCTATGAACATCAACCCTAGGAATTGTCCTTTCACCTTTCAATAAGGAACCGTCAAAAAAGTCTTTATCCGGTTAACTTGACACTCAAGCTAAAGATACTGTCAGCAAAATCCTGATCTTGATCTACATCTTTAGTTGTCTTTATTTATCATCTACTTCTTGGGGATTGTACTAATATTGTTATGCCAAAAGCGTTATGAAAACGCTTGCAGAGAACTCAGAAGCGTATAAAAATAACAAAACTACCACCAGTGAGTGCGCACGCAGTCTCTAAAGGAAAAGTTGAACAAGATATGCAGAGGGAAAATAAGAAGAGTTCTGAGCTGCTATGCTAAATATGCTTGTACCTGTAAAATGTTTGCACACGTGTGCTAGAGGTTGTAGGTGTATCTGACTGTTGGAAGGACGCTGGCAATAATATTGTCTGTGTGTGTGAGGCAGAGCGAGGGAGATAGATGGATGGATGGATAAATAGATAGATAAATAGATAAATAGATAGATAGATTGGTAAATTGATAGATAGATAGATAGATAGAGAGAGAGAGAGAGAGAGAGAGAGAGAGGGAGAGAGAGAGAGAGAGAGAGAGA
>NW_004797461.1:126223-131383 GCF_000002075.1 Aplysia californica | reverse complement strand
CGTGGGTGGGTGGGTGGGTGAGTTGGTGGTGCATTTGCATGTATGCGTTTGTGCTTTGGTTTTCATATCCGGAATAGAGACCCACATAACTCGTTTCTTGAGTTGCTTATGTATACATTTTTCGTCACCGTAGTTATTTTACATTCCAGCATTTTACCCAAAAAACCCCCAACATTTTTGCTTTGCTAAGTCGGTCAAGGAAGTACACGCCAACATCCTACTCTTGTTAGAAACACCATCCAGCAACCGTTATCTTATTTGTACTACAATTACAAACCTCCTGTTTGCATGTCGAGCTTTTTTCTTGAACCTTGCATTGCAATGTTTGTAGACAGTCTCTTTGACGTGAGTTATAGTTGTGGTCAGTCGCTGCCTCTGTCGTCTTTTTGTACTATGTTTTAACGCTCGTGGAGTGGTTTGAGTGTAGAGGGTTAGTTTTTTCTGAGCATTTTCTTTGTCCTGATAATGACAATGCCAATCTTTATTCATCTCGCATGGAGACATTTGCCTTGGTCAGTTACAATGACAGTCGTTGTTACAAAGGTTAGAGATACACTCACACTTGCGCACAAGGCAGGACTTAAGTAAATACATGTTTCACGTGCTGAAACAACCCGCTCCGTAAAATACTCTCTCTCTCTCTCTCTCTCTCTCTCTCTCTATGTTTCATTTGTAGCACTGTGTGTTCAGTAACCTCACTGCAGTTAGTACGAATAATTTTCTATGTCTGTTCTTGCTTTTTTTGGGAAATGTAGATCTATCGCTTATTGTTTTCTTATGTATTGACCCCTTATGTTGTGCATTTGAAATAAGTGAGGCATTGTGGTGGAATCAGGCTCTCGTCAAAATACTCAAAGTGAAGAAACTTGTATTTTTCTGCAGGTTTGTGAATTTTTATCAAATATTTGTTTTTTGGCACAACACCTTTCATGCATATTAAAAAACTCATTCCTGTGTGGATTTTTCTGAAAAGCTTTGATTAAAGGCATAAAAAATGTAAATCTTCAGTTACCACGGACTCTTAAGCTAAGGAAATAACTAATCTTTGGCGGCCATTTTCACACTAAATTTACCTCTGAAAACTGGTGATTCCCACCTCCTTCTTTTGCAAATATCTCGACTTGTATTCAAGATAAATGGATATTTTTTGGATCCAAATAAAGACAAGTGAACAAGCTTTAAGATGATACCAATAACTTTACATGGCCAAAAATTGACGAGAGCCTGATTCCACCACGCTGCCTCACATAACCTTTGAAACACGACACTCAGGCCGAGGTTACCCTGACAGTCACGACTAAAGCACCCGTCTCTCAAATAATTTGAAGTAAATTATGTCAGTATGAGCAGGTGAAAAAAAGGGAGGGGGATTGCACAACACTTACACTTACAGCCAGTTAGTCATTACAAAGCAGACACCCATCCCTTCTTCTGGACACACCCTACACCCTATCCACCTCTTCCCTCGACCGCTCTTGTTATTTAAACAGTGAGCACACCTCAACGAAACTCAACCCTGTATCATTAAGAATCTCAGAAAACAAAACAAACCAGCCACGCACCCCCGAAAAAAGCATCCCACCCACCCTCGCAGAAAGCAAACAAAACAAAACTTTTCCAGCAAAATAATGTAATCAGATTTTTACTCCTTTCTTCCCCTTCTTCCCGCACAAACTTCTGGCCATTCAGAACCAGCTGCACCACGTGATTGCTACGTCATAGCACATGGCAACAGCAGAAGATAGTCCCCCCCCCCCCCACATCATGGGAGAGCTCATCTCGCCAGCTACATGTAAACCATGTTGTCAATACCATAATAAAAAGAAACAATCTTGAATATCATCGTTGTTCCAGGACTGTTTAGTCTACTGAAAAAATTACAGAATGAAAATGAGTAATAAAAACATGACATTTTTTCTTGCTCATTAAAACGTTGTCATGTGCTTACAGGAGCGAAGACGAAACTCATACTTTTCTTAATTAAAATTTGACATAATTGACAGTCCAGGACAACGATATATATATATATATATATATATATATATATATATATATATATATATATATATATATATATATATATATATATATATATATATATATTGCACATTATTAAAGAGGTAAAGCAAACAAGAAGAAAAAAGAAGAAGAAAAAATAAAGGGAAAACAAAGCTAACGCAAAAGAAAGAAAGAAACAACAACAGCAAAAAAACAAAACAAACGAAAAACAATAATAAAAAAAGCATGACAAAAAATAAGTGTTTCAAACTGACCACGACTGTAAATTTCAATCACCTTTTACCCTTTTGCTTTAAGGCGTTCTCTGAACTCACTTTGGTTGTAATCAAGAGAAGTAATAATGTGGTTTTTTAAATTGTTGTTTGTTTTGTTTGTTTTGCTCATCCAGCGAAACGTCATAATTTACTAAACGATTGTCTTTTTGCGTGACATGTGATTCAGCAGAAAACAGTGAAAACAACACATACTATGTAAGCGGATGGTTGGTTGGCGGCTGATCTGTGTTTGTTTGCTCCTTATTTTTTTTTTTATCAAACATCTATCGTCATTATCTCTCCTCCGTTTTTATGTTTGATAATTCCTCGTCTCACCTCTAATGTTCGGGACTTCCATGATCTAATGATGTTGCAAGTACTGAAAAATCCTTACTAAAACAAAATAAAACAAGACACTGTTACGGAGCTGTCGTGGCCTAGAGGTTAAGGTATTCACCTCTCGTTCAAAGGTCTCGGGTTCGAATCCGGGTAGCGACTGAAAAATTTTATTCTCTAAAATTGTCACCTTTCACCTTCTTTCCTACTCTCTAGCAATGTTCTGTCGTCTGCTTTCTTCTCCACTTTCTGCCCCCACCTCCTCACCTCCTTTGCCCCCTCCTCTGGGCTCTTGACTCTTTCTGCAGCCTTTCTACTGCTACTCCTTGGCTCCTCCTAACTGCTGTCTTTCTGCCACACCCCTGATCTTCTGGTAGGAAAGATCTACACCTAGCCTTCTCGGACAAGGGCGAAAAATCTCGGAGGGCCCGTGTGCAAGTTGCGCACGTTAAAGATCCCTTGGTGGTCTAAAATCGATAAGAGTAGGCTTCGGCCGCCACCCGGGCAAATTTCAAAATTTCCTACCAACGAAAAAGTATTAGGTGTGTCCCGCGCGCTCATATGACCTTATGCAGTTGCGAGCGTCGTAAAACCCTATACTAAACAAACAAACAAAGCCACACCCCTGATCTTATGATAGGAAAGATTTTACATATAGCCCTTTCGGACAAGGGCGAAAAATCACGGAGGTCTCGGATGGAAGTTGCACACGTTAAAGATCCCTTGGTGGTAAAAAATCGATAAGAGTAGGCTTCGGCCGCCACCCGGACAAAATTCAAAATTTCCTACCAACTGAAAATGTTTAATCTGTCTTGCGCGCTCATTTGACCTTATTATGCAGTTGTGAGCGCCGTAAAACACTTATATAAAAAAGATTATGTTTCAAGGAGATCTTTGCGCCAGGCATTACTTAAAGGCTGGCTACCCTAGAAACGACCTATACTATAAAACAGCAGTTTTTGCCCACGACTTCTTAAATCGGGAAAAGAAAAATAATGAAAACAATATAAAACAGTACAAATGGTCCAGACTATTTAAAATGGCGTTCTTTGGGCATGGCTTAATTATACGTCTTGAAACATTAGAAACAGCCCAGCTTGTGAATCATATAGCTGCATTTGTGCATGCCATAGTTCATCGGCTAAAAACAGTAGAAACGACCCAACTTATATGTATCATGGTGGCCTTTGCATATAATTAAATTTAACTGTTGGTCTGGAAACAAGAGAAACCGTTTATTCTCTTACGTGCCTGTCTTTTAGCATGGTGTAGCTATAGATCTACTCGATCTCAATTCAGCACAAGTACCTATCCAGTCAAATCGTAGCTAATCTTTATGTATGAGACAGCTTAATAGTTGAAAGCAATAGAAACGACCCAGTCTGTTTCTGGCGTGGCAGTATCAGCGCATGACACTGGCTGAATGCATCAAAACAGTACAAGAATCCCAGCCTGTTTGGCACAACAAGACACAGCGTCTGAAAAACAGTAGAACTGGCCAGGGCTGAGTAACATGGCGCTCTTTGCGCATGCGGAACGCCTCCGGACTGACTCTTCCAACCAGGGAAGTTGACGCGAAGTTATTCCCCATGTCTGGAGCAGGTGGCAGGTGATCTTCAGTCAGGGTGACCTGCCTTCAGCCTCAGAGCTGTGTTTATTGTTTACACGGATGGGGCAGGAGTACATAAATGTACCTAGAAGGAATCAGCCGAGACAGCCTACACGCGGATGCGATATCACAAAGGGTTTTTGTTGTTGGTAAAAACAGAATAATGTCCGCTTCACAGCCCTTCCTTGTCTTTGTGTGCGTCATCGGTGTAGGGTTTACTCTGACATTAGGCATGAAATATGACGTCACTTTAAAAGTATTAGCTACTTGTCCTGTTTTACGTTTGCGTGGCGCGCGCGCGCGCGCACGCGCGTGTGTGTGTGTGTGTGTGTCTGTCTGTGTGTTTGTGAGTGTATGTTTGTGTGTATCTGTATGTTTGATAGTGTAGTACACGAATAATTGATTCAGAGAGCGAGAGCTTTAGGGAAATCTCAACATTTAATCTATACCAAGCATAGATTACGATCACAATTTTGAAAATCTGATCAAAATTACAATTAAAGGGCCCACAGGAATAAATAAAAGTGTATTACCTCAACATATTATTATGGAAGAGCCATTCCTGGTTCAGAGGTTGACGTACAATGATCAGCCATTATTTGCTGCTGCTATTTGCTTTCGTGCGTTTTGCCACACTTTGCCAAGTCCATACTTTAATGTTGCTGGTGGACATTGTGCGTTAGCCCTTGTCCCCCTTTTCTTGCATTCGAATCTTTCCTTCATGACGGTTCCGTGGAGTTAAATAATGGCCAAAGAATTACATTTTTCCCCTTTTGTGTTTTGCAGGGCTTATCTTGTGTTGATAACTATAATTCTATTTGAAGGAGAAAAGTGCGAATGGCAAATGAATGCATTAGAAGACAGGCCACTGGGAGATGCTATAAAAAGAAAGAGTGAGCAAGAGACAGAGAGAGAGAGAGAGAGAGAGAGAGAGAGAGAGGG
>NW_004797461.1:123543-126123 GCF_000002075.1 Aplysia californica | reverse complement strand
GGGGGGGGGGGGGGGGGGGGGAGGGAGAGAGAGTGAGTGTATGGGTGTATGTATGTGTGTGTATGTGAGTGTGTTTGTGTGTGTGTGTGTGTGTGTGTGTGTGTGTATGTGTGTGTGTGTGTGTGTGTGTGTGTGTGAGAGAGAGAGAGAGAGAGAGAGAGAGAAAGGGAGAGAGAGAGAGCGAGAAGAGTGTAGGACAGGTAGAAATAGCGGGAGAGAGGAAGACAGGGAGAGGAAGAGAGAGGGAGATAGAGAGAGAGAGAGGCAGGTAGAGAAAGGGAGAGAGAACCTGAGAAAGAGAAAGACATAGAGACAAAGACTGACAAAGACAAAGACATCGACAAAAAGAGACAGAGTGAGATAGAGAAGAGTGGGTGCATTGCGAAGATAAAAGGACAACAAAAAGAAAGAAAAAGTCTAGCAAATCCTCTTTGACCCAGTGACAGAACCGTCACTCCTACCCATCCAAACCTGTTATCACCGCCCCCAAGTAACCCCTGTTCGTCAACACTGCGCAACAGACTCATTTTTTCATCCCCCTTCCTCTCATTTCCCCTCCCTTCTCATGTCGGCCTGGGACCTTCTGTACCCTTTCTCCTGTGTTATATTTTGGCTCGTGCAAGGTTCGTTGCCTCCCCTTATCCGCCTGCTCCTGTGAGTGAGCGAGTGAGATAGGTCTACCTTGTGCTCGCACTCTCTACCCCTCGTGAGTGTGAAGTCTAGTTTAAGCGCCCTCATAATAATACAAACGATTTGTTTCTCCCCCTCTCTCAATTTTTCTCTGTCTGTCTGTCTATCACACATAACACAAACACCCCTTTACACCCACCCACCCACCCTCCCACACACACACACACACACACACACACACACACACAAACACACACACATATTGTTATATTTTTGTATATCTCTTGTGTTCTGCTTCTTAAAAAAAACAACAACACCTCTCTTTCTCCCTCCTCCACCCCCCCTATCTCTCTCTCTCTCTCTCTCTCTCTCTCTCTCTCTCTCTCTCTCTCTCTCTCTCTCTCTCTCTCTCTCTCTTTCTGTCGACTCTTATCCATCCATCTATCTATCTATCTGTCAAGGACCAAAAAAGAGTTAATAATAAAACCCCTACCCCCCCCCCCAAAAAAAAAGGGGGGGGGGGGGCTGTGAATTAAATGTATGGAACATCAAAACAGAACAGAGTAGCTTTGCCTTAGATTTAATAATTTACAGAACAAAGTCTGAATACCGGTCACTAATAGAATACAAATGCTCTCGCGAGTTTTCTCAATACTGCAAGCATGCTTCTGTTTGAGGGGTAATTGGGGACTTACAACTTAAAAGGCGGCAAGCCACAGGAGAGTAGAAGTGGATCTGTAATTTTACAACTCTGGATGATCGTAAAAGGTTGGCTAGGTTATAAAGAGATCACGATTTGGTGGAAATCCGCGCAATGAAATGCACCCACCCCCCTTCCTACTCACACACTACTTACTACTTGCTCTTTCGAGATAGCCTATTTACTAAAATGCCTAGAGCTCGAAAGTTTGAGACTCAACATGACAGACGAAACAGGTATGCCATCAAATAAAAGTTATTGTAACCAAACAACAAAGAGAGACTATTTCATATTTTGGAATAATCTAGAGTGCCAGAACAACAATACGTTATAGGTTTTTCTCTCTGCTTACCCAAAATTATTACTAGCTTTAATAATTAATTATGACTCCCTCTATCAAATGTTTGGCAACACTAATTTGAAAACTTCTGGATCTACAGAAAACGTGTCTGGAGTGCGGATCAGAAAAAAAATTATTACTTCTATTTTCATCACTTTTTATGTAAATTGATACGAAACATTTTCGGAAGCTTCACCAAACTGACGAGTTCTTTGTTACTTTTCTGGGTGTGGCCTGACGCTGAGACCGTTATAGAGCAGCTTTTCTAACAATTAGGTCAAGAAAGAAAGTATTTTGATTCGCTGTCTTTCTATTCTTTTCACTTCTCCCCTTCCACCTTTTAACCCATTAAACATTTCCTTCTCAGATGCTTAAAGTTTTGTTTTCGAAAATTGTAGCCACCACATTATTATTATTATTATTATTATTATTATTATTATTATTATTATTATTATTATTATCATTATTATTATTATTATTATAATAATATTATTATTATTGTTATTTTTATTGTTGTTGTTGTTGCTGTTGCTATTATTATTATTATTATTATTATTATTATTATTATTATTATTATTATTATTATTATTATTACTATTATTATTATTATTATTATTATCATCAATGTTATTGTTTTTATTTTGTTATTATTATCATTATTAATATAATTATTGTTATTATGATTATTTTTATCGAATGGTTTTCATAATAAAATTATCTGTATTGTTATTGTAAATATTATTATTATTTATTATTATTGTTATTATTAATATTATTATCTTTATTATTATTATCATTATTAATATTGCTGTAGTCGTTTTTTGTTAACTGAAACATTGTATTCTTGTTATTTCTCTTCTTGTCCTACCCACCTTTTACTCTGCGCCCCCCCCTCTCTCTCTCTCTCCCT
>NW_004797461.1:120395-122437 GCF_000002075.1 Aplysia californica | reverse complement strand
GAGAGAGAGAGAGAGAGAGAGAAAGAGAGAGAGAGAGTGAGAGAGAGAGAGAGAAGCAACGACACACAGAGTGAGAGTAGGGGGGGGGGAGAATGAAAGAGGAAAGGAGAAGTGTTTGTGGAAAGCAGGGTAGGAGGGGGAGTGAGGGGTTGCCTCCACTCTCTCTGTGCTTTCTTTCTCCCTCAGAACTGATTCCTTATGTGTGTATGTTTTGAGTTTTTCTCCTACCCCTGTTTCTATTTCACTTCGGCTTGTCTCTGCCTTCCTCAAGCCTCCATCCTCCTTTCGCTTACGTCTATTTTTTTTTTTTTAACCTTCACTTAGGTTTTTTTCTTTCTTTCGTTTCTTCTTCCCTTGTCATGTTCCGCAAAAGCAGCGGAGAAAAGGTGGAATCGGGAACATAGGTGTGTAGGGAAAAAAGCCGTGGATTACGCACTGCTGTGTATAGGTATTACATGTGTTTTTCCTTCCTCTCGTTCACTCATTCGGTTATTCATATCTTCTCTCTATCCTGTGAATGAGGAAGTGATTAAGGTTCGACATCGGATGAGGAGGAGGAGGAGGAAGAGGAGGGAGAAAGAGTTTTTAGAGAGAAAGAAAGAGAGACCGCGAGATGGAACGAGGAGGAAGAATATCTGGAAACGCTTCATCACAATACCAAGTGAGTTTTGCTCGAGGCATTGCTGAGTGAGAGAGAGGCTGCAAACCTCTGAGGGATCTTCATATATTCTAGTGGATTTGAATTATAAGTCATCTCTTTATTTCTTATGTTCCTAAGCACCGCAGATTTATTTTATCGTTGTCGATATAAATGGCTGTCATTCAGCATTCAGTCGAACTACTGAAGAGAATTGTAAAATGATGTTCTGCTGGTTCGTTACGTTGAAATATAAATTTTATTATGAATCGCATTATATGTTGTATTAAAAAACGTCATTCGGAGTAATACGAAGTAAAACTACTTTCCTTTTCTGTCGCGTAAATTTAAAGTGTTTTGGAAAAAAGTTTAGCTTTTTTTATATCTAAACCAATACTACTGTATCTGAAAGACTATAATATTACGAAAGGCCGTACTGTTTTGAGAGCATGAGTGAATCGGAGTTTCAATTGCATAGCATCCAGAGATACTACTGTCTCGAGGCTCGTATTTTAAAATATTAACTCCCTGGCAAGATAGCACGAGATAAAACCAGGCTTTTGTAATCTTGTTTTGCTATTTAAATGGCTACTGTTGCTTAAACAAAGAAATAGTATAGACTACCTGCGGACGGTATGGTTTCTGCTCTACTTCTCCGTATTATATTTCTTATTAAAATGATAGTGCATAGAGCTATTGAAGAAAACTTTTTCCTGAAAAGACCAAGTGCAGCTAACGCAGGAAATGGTTTACGATGTACAGCCTGTAGCATCATTCAGTGTAGTGCGTCTTTCTAACTTTTTCTCTTTGGTATTATGATAATATTGACATACTCTTTCAACTTGAGTTTAGTCCTGACTCTGCTTTTCATTGCCTATTATTCTCTGTTTCAAAAGTCGATATCAGTTGTGGTGTTACGCTTTTTTTGTTTGTATGTTTTTAGACATCGGTAAAGTCTCTACTCTCAGTCAACATAGGAATCATTAAAATTTGGTATCCCATCGTTAACTGTACTGTGAAGGCGTCCAAGCCATCAGGTTTTTCTTTATGTGGGCAGAAAGATTACGGTAGCGAAATCCTGAGTCAGAGGTAGAACACAGTTCGATGTAAAGGCGCCGCGAGCAGTAGCAAAGTGGAGCCACTTAGTGAAACAGATACCAGGACAGGGTTTTGAACATCTCCTTTGTTCTCGCCAGTGACTGAAGTCTGAGGACTATCAAATAGTGGGTATTGCCACAGGCGGGCTGAGAGTATTTCGACGTGAGTGAACGTGTGGATGTATATCATATTTTGTGGGTGATGAAGAGAGGGTGGGGGTGAGTGTGAGTGTGCATGTATGTGTGTAGGTGTGTAGACAGAGTCTGTCTGTGCGTGAATAAGTATGTGTGTGTGTGTGTGTGTGTGT
>NW_004797461.1:112704-119847 GCF_000002075.1 Aplysia californica | reverse complement strand
TCTCTCTCTCTCTCTCTTTCTTGTATCGTTCGAAGAAGAAGAAAAAAAAGCAACTGAAAACTCTAGAGATGTGCGTCAACGGACATGTATGGTTTTCGACAGCTGAATCCTATAATGGTCGAACGGTGGATTGCTTGAGCTGTCGTTGATCTCTGCACATTTTCCCGCGCAAATGTGACTGTGCCAGGTCCCCGCTCAGTAATGAACTGCAAATAGGACACGGAGTGAGTGAGAGATAGCAAATGGATGGGTAGGTGGGGACGGGCAGGGTATCCGTGAGGAATTGTGTTAGGGGGTTCAGCGAGTCTTCTCTTTTTTTCCCCTCCCTTCTCAATTCTCCCTTCTCCCTCACATGCGCTGATTTTTTTCGGACACAGTGTTGTATCATGAACTGACTGGGAAAAGATACCGACTCAGAGAGAGAGAGAGAGAGAGAGAGAGAGAGAGAGAGAGAGAGAGAGAGAGAGAGAGAGAGAGAGGTTGTTCTCAGATATATAGTGTTTTTACGAAGGGAGTTTGGGTGGTGTGTCTTTTAGTATGTTCTTCAGCTGTTTTTCAAAAATAAATCCCCGTAAAATAAAACTTTATTTAATTCTTTCCAACATGGAATGTTTAGTTTCCAATTTGTTTGTTGTATTTCAGCACAGTTATCACGTCAGTGCGCTTGACATGGCAGCTCGTGACATTACAATGCTTGCTCTCCTCACGATGTTGAAAGGACGGCAGCACTTAAACTCATTTACTCTCTCTCCTCGAACCTTTCTCAGAGTTGCTGCTGCTGCTGCTGCTGCATCGCCGTACCAGTTGTAGGCTAAAAAACACATCCAGGGAAAAATACAAACTATCTGAGATGTTTATTCTTTTGTGTCAAGAGCAGGGCAAGGCGAACTGATACATGATAATGCTATAATGAATTGTTACTAAGTTCCTGTTCCGATACATGACTCAATATTAAGTCTCTCTTCACCATGCTTCTAATCTGCAGCCCTAAGGCCATTGTCAAATGGAAGGAGTTCTTAAAAATCATTTATTTTTGGTTGCTATTTCTCAGTGAAAGCTGTGCGCCATAGCTGGAGGAAACTGCTCTGCTGTTTAGCTGTTTTCTATTTCAGACATTCAAATGCTTTTACCGAGGAGGGAAAGATGGTTTTTAAGCACAACATCCATTCTCTTACGTCTGTTCAGTTTCTTCCGTTGCTAGAATTCCACAAACTTTCCTGCGTGTCTCTTAGTATTTTTTTCTCATTCTTTGTTTCTCTAATCTTCCCTTTGACTTTTCCTTTTCTCCCTGGTCCGCCCCTACCCCCCCCCCCCCCCTCCAGCTTCAAATAAACTCCAGACTCATTTGTGCACTCGATTTTTTCCGTAACTTCCTTTACTTTCCGTCCAGGACAGTGTTTCCTATTCACCATCCCAAAATGTTTCGGGCACCTCTTGGACATCATTATCACCACCCCTTTTTCTGATATACAGACATGGGCTTTTGCGAGCGCGCACACACACACACACACACACACACACACACACACACACACGCACGCACGTACACACACACACACACACACACACACACACACACACACTCACACACACACATACACACATATATATTATATATATATATATATATATATATATATATATATATATAAATATATATATATATACATATATATTATATATACACACACACACACAAGCGCACGCATGCATCCACACACGCACGCATGCAAACAGATGCATGCGCGCATACAAACAAACACACTTACATAGACAAACAAACATACGAAAAAACGAAAACTAGAAGCAACTGTTGAGCACACCCGTTTCTTACTGCCAGATTATAGTATTGAAAGTAACGTAGAACTTGGCGATGCCAGGCACATAGCGCTGCTCCTCTTTCCATGATAAAGATTATTCCTCGAGTTTGGCTAATCTTGCCAGTACCAGGACGCCAAATCGTGTCGGCCAACAGAACCGTTCATGACATCATGCAGATTAAGTTTAGCACACTCCATCCTACCTCCGTCTTAGTGCCCTCTCTATTCTCTTAATTTTAAGCCTTTTAAAAAATATTTCCTTTCACTGAGAGCTCGAACGGAATGCCCTTTCTATCATGGAATGCTGAGGGTCATCGTGCCCCTCTTCTTTTCTTTGCTTTGTTCAATTCCTTGTTTTCACTGTTTTATCTTTTCAAAAAATATTTTGATCTGCTGGAATCTTGTTTAATGCCACCACAAAGCTTGCGCCAGTTTCGTAAGTATCACACACATCATATGAATGAAATCAGTTTGAAGAATGCACTTTTTCCTTTCTTCTCTCTTCTGTTTACTCCATCTTTACAATATTCTTAATTCTTAAAAACCTATTATGTTTCAATTTTCTCAGATCGCTTTTCTGCTGAAGCAGAGAGACAATCTCTCTCCGCACACACGAACACGAACAGACTCCCTCCTTCATATTGAGTGGTTATCATGTCATCTGAAAATACTCACGCTTACGAAATTTGCTTCTCAAAGAATTTAAAACTCTCAAAATTCACCTGCTTAACCCGTACGAAACAGGACTGCCTTTCTTTAGCCATTAAACTGTTACGAGAAGCAGGCACGGCTCAGAGAATTAGGAGCTTTGTTGAAGCATCCGCCGAGACAAGCTCATGTTTGTGTTATGGTGAGAGAAATCATGAAAGGAAATGCTTCATTCAGAATCGGAACGCAGTTTATCTCCGTAGAGAATTTCAATAAGTTTCCGTGTTCTTTTATCTCCAGACGCCGTTTCATACCCAGTCACCGGAAGTGTGCCATGAATATGTCATCTTGTGTTGAGTCTGTGACGTAATATAGGAAAGTCTTTTCATTGGCTCTTTTGTGTCGTTACTGCCTACACTTCGTACTGATGGTGATCAGACGTTCAGGTTAATTACATGAATGGAATTTGTTTTTCGTTCCTTTGAGATAGGAATTTCTAAACTGTAAGCCTGCAAAGGCTCGTAAGTGCTGGTATGGCACTTAGGTGATAACAGTCTCAAAATATTGTTTGTTCATATTTCTGCAACCTCTTGATAAGTCGTCGGTTCTTTTTTACACAATGTAGATCATGTAGGAGGTGGTGTTCGGCCGTGCCTGTCAGGGCCAAATCGCGCTAAGGGGGATACAATTTCCCAATAGAAAGACGGACACTCGATTGAAAATTCTCCCTACATGGGAATCGAGCTTGGACCTCCTGGTTCGTGTATCATTGTTCTGAAATGACAATGACACGTACGAGTACATGTGACTTATGTAGAATGGTTCTATTTTTTAATATTTTTCTACTTATTTCAAAGTTTATAATTTGTGATTGTCTCCTAGTGCTTTCTCATGAGCAACTGCTTTTACCAGTTTTAAAATTAGACTTCTTCTCAGCGAACTATGACATTTCGCGAGAACTTCAAAGACTTGAAATGACTAGATGTCTTCTTACTTTAAGGAAGAAGTCATCAGAAAGCCTTTTGTCTTTCTCAGCTTTTTAAGAAAATGACATTTAAAAACTTGCCCTTTTCTTAAAAACAGACGTCCCCCCCTTCCCTTAAAGAACAGCAAATTTGAAATCTACAAATCTACTAAGAGTGCACATTTAGTCTTAATAAAGTTTTGAAAGACTCTTGCTCTTGGAATTTTCAGAACCGTTTACAGAAAAATCTTTCTAGTTTATTAGGTACATACAGGGACAAACAGTAGAATAACATTCTCAGTATTAGCAATTGATGACTTTTAGAATTGCTGGGCCCAGCATGCTGGGTGTCTTCACTACAGTCTGTGCCAGTTACTGAGCAAAGATCCAAAGCAAAAGTTCAGCAGTGGGTGGTTGGGGGGTGCTCTTGCGTGATTTGCTCCTTCTTTCACTTCAAACATCTCTCGTCCTTATCTCTCCTCCGTTTTTGTGCTTGTTACCCTCTTGTACCACCTCTAATCTTCGGCACTTACACGATTAAAGTATTTTTGCAAGTGCCGTAACACGTTTACTAAAACAAACAATAAAGTTCAGCACCTAATGGGCTTTGTGATTAGCACTGAATGTGACGCAACACTGTTTGCTTCAATGACGAACCCAATTAACCAGTTTAGACAATTGCAAACGAAACGTAGCGAGGGGGTTCACGTTCCTCCTGACGCTATGAAAGATTTACTGAGGTCATAATCTAAGCCTGTCCATATCCAAGGTGGAGCAGAGAACCGAAACTGCAGGTGCAACGAGCACTATGATTCCGTGGGACAAGTTGGCAACCACCTCACATACCTTCGTCCTCCTTCCCATACCCCCTACCCCTTTGCTTGCAAGCGAACAGACAGCCACAGAGCTTTGCTGTGATGTACACATCAAAAGACAAACATTCACAAACACTGGGGCACACACACATACACACATACGAAAATATACTCACACCTACACACACATACACACGCAATAATATTATATATATCGTATATTATTATCATGTATATATAATTATTACCGTTATGATCACTCTCCCGCCATTATTTTGAGTGCTTTTGTGCTTCAGAAAACTATCTATCTATCTACCAAACACACACACACACACACACACACACACACTAACACACACACTCACACACCAACAGGCATCCACTTCTTCCCACAAACACATACACGCTATCTCTCTCGTTTTCTTTTCCCCATCTACTCTCTCTCTCTCTCTCTCTCTCTCTCTCTCTCTCTCTCTCTCTCTCTCTCTCTCTCTCTCCCTCTTTCATTCTCCCCCCCCCCACCCTCTCTTTCACGCACACACAGACAAACATACACACATACGATCACGGAGACCAACCTCATGTGCACGCTGTTCAATGTCTAAGGCGTTCATCCCCGCATGGTCTACGATAAGTACTTCACGAAAGAGCTGTAGCTTAACCTGGTTTCTCTAGCAGGACGCGGAATAGACGATACAAGATCATCTCCTAGACAGATGCTGTCGAGGTCTGTCCTAGGTATACCTCTTCAGCAGAATGCGATTACCCAATTTGCAGCTGGGACGAGGAAGGCAAAAGGGGGAAAGTGTCTTTCCTACCAGCGCAACAACGATCTGAAAAACAAAATAGTTTGTGAAACTGTTTGGGTTTAGCACTCCTTGCATGCAACACTGTAAAGTTATTGAAGAAGCCGAATTTAACTAATCTCTGAAGGGACCGAGCCAAAAAGGAATATGTGTGTGAAGTGCCTTTCCCAAGGACACAACCTTGCACTAAGCTCAGTTTCGAACCCAGCCATCGTAACAATTTCAATGGTGCAACGGTTAGCCGCTTGCTGTAGCCGGCAGAAATTCGATCTCCGAGTTGGATTTGATTTTTCTCGCGTATTTCCATCTGTTTTTTGGGATGCTGTATCCTACTTAGTTCAGGCTGGCCCTGGTGGACCAAGTAAAAGCAGCCTGCCTCCTTAAAAATCAAAATGGTGTTGATGGGGTCGTACGTGTTTAAAATTTTATATATTTACTTGAAAAAATAATTATTATATGTAAAGATAGAATCGATTGTGAGTCCTGCAGTAACAGGGCGACGATACTAACACAATCTGAAAAACACAAACAGAAAAAAAAAAACACTCACAAAGAAACTTCCAAACCCATAAACAGACCGAGTATCCATTATCCCAGCTTTTTAGTCCCATCGTAATTGTGCGTATGTACTTTCCACTAGGAAGAGCTCCGCATTCCGCAGATCTTTGTAGATTTCCTCTTACAATGATTATGCTTAGATTATTACCGTGTTCTCGTTGGGGGAATTCTCTGCTTTTCCTTCGCTGTCCCTGCCTGTAATCTGCGGGCTTGAATGTCGTTGCTCACTCTCAGATGTCATTGATTTGGTTTCCGCAGAATTTCATTTCAAAACCAGTATTGCTTTTTAATTTACTCTCAGACGGAACGAGAATGTGCCTAGCTGCGAGAAAATGAGTGTGTTTATTTGTGTGCACGCGTCCCTGCGCAAAAGCACGAGCTTAGGTTAATAGGAAATATTCTTGGGATACCAGTTTACTCAGGTTTTAAGCTCTCATTTTTGCCATTCTATCTCGAAGGTAAACTGAAGACGAATAGAAACATACATGTACGTGTCTCGGAATGCTCAAGACAATCTTCCCTGCTCTTGTTTCATCAATGCAAGTCTCTTCCTTAGCGCCACTCGCACCTCTCTCTCTCTCCCTCTTTCATCCCCCTCTCTCTCTCTCTCTCTCTCTCTCTCTCTCTCTCTCTCTCTCTCTCTCCCTCTCTCCCTCTCTTTCTCTGGTCCTGTCTCATGTCTCTCTCTCTTTATTTATCTATCTATCTATCCATCTATCTATCTATCTTTCTATCTATCATTTTAACGATGTCAGTCATTCTATATTTTGACTATATTTCCATTTTCATAAAAGAGACTGGATTCTTAACACTATATTATTTCTATTTCTCAACAAAAGCAAGTTACACTTCAAAAAATTATTTTTACATTTCATATTAATTCCTGTTGGTTCCATTACTCGTTAGTAAAAAAAGTACTTGTTCTTTCGCTCTTTTATCTTGTTCCAATTTTGTCCACGATAATAATATTTCGGCTAGAAATTGTTCAATGTTTTACCGCCAACGTTCTTTGCCCCTGATCCTTTTTAATTCAAAATCACAATACAAAAATCCAATAAACAGGGTTAGGTCAATAATCTGCCCACATGGCAGAGGTTGGCATTATGACAGTGAGCTGTTGCTGTGATAATCTAGATCCAAGAAACGTTATAAGGAGGTTTTTGTGTGGATTTTTTTTTTTTTGATTGTCAGTTCTCTTGTTGGTTCGTTTGTTTGTCTCTTTGTTTGTTAGAGTGTTTGAGTTTTTGATTCGTTTGTTTGTTTGCTTTTCTATTTGTTTGTCTCTTTGTTTGTTTTTGTAATTGTTTTTATTTGTTTGTTTTTATAATATACACCTTTTTACGCTACATGGACACAATGTAGATCATTAAGGAGTTAGAAGGCTGTCTTCGCCGATGCCTTTCAGAGGCAGTCCGGGCTGAGAGGGATGCAACGTCCCATCAGCAAGGTCGAGATACCTGATTAAAAAAATCCCCCTACACGCCTCAGGGAGTGTCTGTGTGAGTGTGTATGTGTGTGTGTGTGTGTGTGTG